>NW_024870974.1:7990000-8185000 GCF_019054845.1 Dipodomys spectabilis
TGTGTCTCTTTAAATGAGCTGAGCAAATTTCCCCAGGATATCACCCTTCTAGTATATGTGCTGCTGACACAAGCAGAAGAATATCACCCTTCTAGAAGATTCTGTCTCATCTTACTTGCCAGAATTGGGTCATACGTGTCTCAGTAAAGCAACTGCTTTGAGGAGAAACGAGACCAGTGTGATTGATTTAGACCAGTCAAGATTTATCCAATCCGATAGAGGCCAGAGAAAGAGAGTATTTTCACATAACCCACAATGTCTGCTGCAAGGAACTAGAGCCAATGTGATACTCTGAGATGGAGAAACTGGCCAGGTTCCTGAAAAGACTTGTTGAAAGTAGTTATGAATGTCTTGGCCTGCCTGGCAGGAAGTCTGGTGCAGTGTCCTGGGACTGAAGGAATAACCATGCAAGCCCAAAGGGGGTGCATGAACAGATGTTGTATCGTATTAAGGGGTTTGGGAATGTTGTATATCTTCTCTTTCTAAATTTGTCCGTCCTCATATATTCTGTTTTCTAAAATATCGACCTGAGCAGGCAACTCCTCAGCTCAAAACCCAAGTGCACTGCACCTGTTCCCAAACTATCTTGCTTTTCATACCCCATTTCTTTTTTGTATGTAAATGAACATTATATCTATCTATCTATCTATCTATCTATCTATCTATCTATCTATCTATCTATCTATCTATCTATCTATCTATCTATCTATCTTTCTTTCTTTCTATCTATCTTTCTTTCTATCTTTCTTTCTATCTATCTATCTATCTATCTATCTATCTATCTATCTATCTATCTATCTATCTATCTATCTATCTATCTATCTATCTATTATGGCTGAGATGTGAGGATCATGGTTTGAGCCAGCCCATCAGGAAAGTCTGTGAGACATTTATCTCCAAATAACCACCACCAAAAAAAAAATAAAGCTAGAAGGAGAGATATGACACAAGTATTAGAGTGTCAGCCTTGAGCAAAGAGCTCAGGGAGAGTGCCCCAGTCCCGAGTGTAAGCTCTGGTACTGGCACATACACAGAAGTCCATCCCATCCCCACTTTCCCCTTCATTTATTTCTATTTCCATGATGCTTGCTATCGTCACGCTGAAAGCATTTCATTGCTATTATTGCCCATTTGTCAGTCTTCCTGCCTCTTTCTGTCTTTCCATAATCCATTGTCCATACTATAGGACATTTTTTTGAGGTCAGTCATGGGGCTTGAATTTTGGGCCTGGGCGCTATCCCTCAGTTCTTCAGCTTAAGGTGAGTGCCACAGTGCCACTTCCAGTTTTTGTTTTTTTGTTTTTGGGTGATTTATTGGAGATAAGAGTCTCACGGACATTCCTGTCCGGGATGGCTTTGAACAACGATCCTCAGATCTCAGCCTCCTGAGTAGCTAAGATTACAGGCATGAGCCACCAGCCCACTGGCAGAACAGGGCAGTTCTAAAGCCTTTGAATGATCTCACCACCATCTTGCTAATACCCTTTGTTCGCGGATCAGTGTCCAGAATAGTGCTCTATATCAGAGCTCACAGCTCAAGCTCTTAGCTCGTTTTGTAAATAAGCTTGGATTGATTCTGAAGCTGTTCCCTTCTCAGTAGACTCCCTGTCACAGGAAGCTATCAGCAACTTGCAAATGTGGTTTGCTCTTTCTCGCCTTCCAGATTTGTGTAAATTAGGTTTTCCTTTCCTCGAGGACTCTCCCTCCGCACTCCTCAGTCCTTAGTTGCCTGATTTGATTCCCTTAAGTGTTAGTTGAGGCTCTCTCTCGTCAAGTTATTTTTGGAGCTCCTTAAGTTTTCTATAACCTGACACTAAACCTGAATGGTTTGCACAAATTCTCTGACAATTCTTCAGGACAAAGGCTGCTTTTTTACATACTTGGAAGTCTGGCACTTCGAAAGGATGCAGATGTTTGTAAAAGATGACACCTTGAGTGCATTTCTACTTGAGAATAGTGTAGTCCTTAGCCACATTGGTAGTCTCATTGCCTTTGCAGTCTTGGTTAAGTTGGGCACAGTGGTCAGGATGGTAAGCCTTAGCCGGGCTCTGGAAGTGGTACTGTGGCTCAACTGCTAGAGTGCTCGCCTTGAGTTGAAGAGCACAGGGACAGTGCCTAGGCCCAGAGTTCAAATCCCACGACTGACAAAAAAAAGCTACATGTTTGCCAGGTGGCACTGGCTCACACCAGTTATCTTAGCTACTCAGGAGGCTGAGATCTGAGGACTGTGTTTCAAAGTCATCCCAGGCAGGAAAGTCTGTAAGACTCTTACCTTCAATAAACTACTCAGAAAAAGTCAGAAGTAGTGCTGTGGCTCAAATGGTGGTAGAGCACTAGTCTTGAGCAAAAGGAGCTCAAAGACAGCACCCAGGCTCCAGGACCTGAAAAAATAAAATAAAAAAAGAAGCTACTCATTCATCATTTGTGGGCCACATTACTTAAGTCTGAATCACACCACTCGTTAAGAAATGCAAATATTTTCAAAAGACCACCCTAATTAAAAAAATAAATCTATCAGTGGATAATTAGCACTGTTAGTTGTTTCATATTGGTAAGAAGGACAATATTTGTCACAGAGGAATCTGCAGATAATTTGAGCCATTGGCTAGCTTTCTCTTTGTTCTATTAAATTCCAACATTCTAACTCAGAATGAAAGGTTTGGGAGGAAGACAGTGAGTGTTCAGTGAGTCTTTCAAATGTTTATGAGGAAATTATGGTGAAGTCTTTCACTAAGAAATCTTCTCCTAGGGCATTAGAGGTAGACTAGGAACTTAAGGTTAGAGGTTTCCATTTGGAAGATAGAAGTAGATAGATGCTTAAATCTAATCTGAGTGAGTCCAATTTCTTATGTCTTCACATTTTTGTCATATTTTCTGAATTTTGTAAAATAAAAATTTTAAGTCTTAAAAGTTTAAATATGTTAATTTTATGTAGGATCAGTTTGTTTCTCCAGTGAGTAAAGAAATTTATCTGGGGTTGGAAATCCTTGAATGGTTCAGCAGTGAGCCATTGATGTCATAATGTATTCTTTTAAAGAAATCTTAGCTATTTATTCTCAACATTAGAAACCATTATATTCCAGCCCCCAAATTACAGTATTATGCTATTCATTGTGCAAATAATATCTACATAATATTTCAACAAGTCACGAAAATCACAGAAATGTCCTTAGGATGGTCAAGCTTTATGTTGAGTTACCTATTTAGGAGGCTCATGATCCAAGGCTAGCTTAGGCAAAAACATAAAAAAATCTATCTGAAAAGCAAACTAAAACCAAAATGACAGAGGGCATGTTTTAAGTGCTCAAGGCTCTGGATTCAGGAGGGGTGGAGGAGGAGAGGAGAAGATAGAGGAATTAAAAATACTATAGGAAGCCAGTTGCTGGTGAGTCTTGCCTGTAATCCTAGCTACTCAGAAAACTGAGATGTAAGAATCAAGCTTCAAAGTCAATCAAGACAGAAAAGTCTATGAGATTCTTACCTCTGATTAGCCAACAAAAATCCATAAGTGGAGCTGTGGCTCAAATGGTAGAGTGTCGGCATTGAGCAAAAACTGCTAAAAGACAGCGCCCAGGTCCTGAGTTCAAGTCCCAATCCTAACGCGCACGTGCACACACACACACACACAAACACACACACACACACACAATAATATAGGAAAATGAACAGTGCTCACATAACTACTGGCTTTTCAGTTTGGGAGAGTGAACAAAAGGCATGGAAATTGAAATGGAGCAAATTTATAACACACCCAGCTAAGGAATGTTTACTTTATTCCAAAGAGCATTGTAGGACTGTGAAGGTGTTTGGGCAGGGGCAGAGTAATGCTAGAATCATGTTTTGGGAGAAAAGTAATCTGGCAGCCAGCTAGAGTTATTTTGAGAAAGACTGGCTCTCTATCACTGAGTGACCCTCATGTTGAGACCTTTTCTCCCAAGTAGGCGTTCATACTGGCAAGCAAATGTGTTAAGCAGCTGATAAAATATTCTGGTCTATTTGGCAGTCATGTTTCTTGGGGATGAATTGATAACATATTCTTGTGGTTTGAAAATTAGTCCATCCATCCATCTACTGATCCATCAACAGAGTTGCTTCTTACATTAACATGCACTTTGTTCTGGGTGGGCCTAAGCAGACTTGTAAACACACATGAATACAGCAGATACATAAATAATATATGAACATCAAAAGCCACATAAAGTGATTATCTAGAACAGGATGTGGGCATAGAATTAGACAGTAAGTGTGACGGATCAGTCTTTTTCCTCTAGCTTTCCGAAGATCTAGGCCAACAGGAATCTGAATTGCACAGTTCTTATTGCTTAATAAAAAATATTTATTTTTAAAGGTAAAACTATCTTTTTATTGCTGGAGTCTGACAGAAAATTAGCATAGTTTCTAGTGGTAACCTCTCCTTCTCTCGCTCTCTGTGTGTGTGTGTGTGTGTGTGTGTGTGTGTATTAGTCCTGGGACTTGAACTCAGCACCTGGGTGCTGACCCTGAGCTTTTTTTGCTCAAGTACTCCACCACTTGAGTCCCAGCTCCACTTCTGGCTTTTTTGGGTAGTTAATTGGAGATAAGAGGCTCACAATCTTTCATACCCAGGTTGGCTTTGAACTGTGATCCTCAGATCTCAGCCTCCTGAGTAGTTAGGATGACAGGCACCACTGGTACCCAGGTTTTAGAGTGAAAAACTAATTTTCATACAATCATTTCTAATGACTACTTCACCTGATGAGTCCTTTAGAGTCTAACAATTCTCCTGACTTGGTAAAGAGTTTTTGGACCTACATGCTATAGTTTTGACCTAAAATGTTCCCCACAGGTCCATGTGTAAAAGTTTGGTTGCACTTGGATGTGGCACTATTGGGAGCTGGAAGCTTCTAGTGGAGGAAGTTAAGTAGTGAAATCAGGCCCCTCTCCCTTTCTCTCTGTCTCTCTCTCTCCCTCTCCATTTATCTCTCTCTCCCTTTGCCTTTGCAGGATCATGAAGTGAACAGTTCCTCTACTTGTACTCCTATGATGACCCACCACAGACCCAACTCAATGGGGCTAGAGCTCTGTGCTATTCTTACAACTCTGACCCCTACAGAAGTTCCCCTCTGAGATACAGACTTGCATGCCCAGATGTGGCCCACTCAGCTGGGCTTTCTACAACGTTACTTTAAGAAACCTTGCTATAGTGAAGTTTTAAGCCATTCTGTCTAGTTTCTAGCTAGTCCGCCTCCTTAGCCACCTTGGAATTGCTCCCTCCAGAGCCTCCCCACATAAACACATCCTCCTAGTTTTTCACACTGAGATTTTCACACTGAGCTCAAAAGCTCAGCAACCCTAGGAAGGGAAGAATGACAATGAAAGAAAACCCAAATGGAAAAAGGTTTGCTTTGGCAGCTGTTTGATTCTTCTAGAGGTAGAAGGTGACTGTTCCAAAACTCTGCACCTCTCTGGCACTCATTGCTCATACAGATGTTTTCTTCTGGTCTGATTTCTTTCCTGTCCTTCAAAGGCTTTTGAGCCCCTGTGTCTAGTAAGCTTAGGGAAATTACCCCAGGCTTCAGCTGCTCCGCTTCCACTTGATCCCTTTATCTGTTGCCAACACAGGATTCTTCTAATCTTGCTTTGCGCCATGGTGTCTACACCCAGGAAGGGAGAGACTCAATTGCTCAGGAGGTGGGACACTTTGCTAGTTATATATGCAATTTATTGACAAGTTATTGGATACAGCAGGCGTGAGTGACTGAATGACCAGCCTATCAGACAGCCTCCCTAACCATGATGCTCAGACAACACTCAGAGCCCTAGCCAAATCACTGGTGGAATTTAATCCTATGAATCTCCAGTTTAGGACCCTGGCTGACTTGCCTGAGGTAGAATTTTTTTTTACCTTCTTTATCTTAGTCTCATGTATCATTTGTTTACTGGAAATGTATTTGAAAAAAATGTGAACCATATAGTCCAGAAATCAATCCAAGCAACCTGCAGGATCAATGTTTGCTAGACATCAATCTGGGTGTTCATCCTTCAGTTAAGCCTGGAGGCCTGGATGAGTTAGGATCGAATCTTATCAGTGAAATGGGGGGCCATAAATGCACCCGGTTTCCTATCAGACACTGGATGCTCTTTTGCACCCGCTACTCTCAAGTGGATTCCATGGGAGGGAGATAAAAATTCAGACACCTCCTGGGCCTTCTGGCTCTTTCCAGATGAAAGATCCATGTCCCTTCTAGAAGAATTTCTAGGATGGCCCTCAAGGGCTGCTGCTTTTCCCTTCCCACGAGTCACTCTCCCACACCATGAAATGACAAAACAGCTGGACAAACAACAAGTGCCCAAGTTAAAACAACAAAGACCTTTTCTGGGCCCTGAGGCTTGTGGATTGAAGGATTGTTTCCTAAAACAAAGCAATCCACAGAGCTGCTGCCACCTGCAAAATAAAACAAAACAAAAAACAAAAACCTCACTTCCTGTCCTGGTTATAGAACCAGAACAAAATCAGGCCTGGTGTGTTCTGTAAACGGCTCTGAATAGCTTAAAATATAAGTTGTTCTACTTTTGCCTTCTGTTTGAACAGCGCTAACTGAAGGGATGACAGGGCAATAGTTTCTCCTAATTTACAAAATTTAGGCCAAGATAGGAATAGTTGGTCTATTTCCTAGAGTTCCAATCTGGGAGGTATATATGCTTGTATATAGATAGATGCATACACACCTGCATGTGTGTGTGTGTGTATGCACATGCCAAGTAATCATTGGATAGCTGGGTACTGGTGGCTCATGTAATCCTAGCTACACAGGAGGTTGAGGTTTGAGGATTGTGATTGGAAGTCAGACCAGTAGGAAAGTCTGTGAGATTTTTATCTGCAAAAAATTACACACACACACACACACACACACACACACACACACACACACACACAAAAGCCAGAAGTGGAGATGTAGTTCAAGTACTAGAGCATTAACCTTAAGCACAAAGAAGCTCAGGGACAGTGCCTCCCCAAAATTAAATCATTGGAAATATAATGAGAATGTATTTTTTATTATACTCACCTAACCTTTCTCCAGGAAATTGCTCTATGGGCTTCAAGGGAATAAGGTTTAAGTTCGGCTACTTGGGCTGGGAATTAGAACCTCCAAGACACACCCTGGAATAAAAATAGCTGGTGAACTCACTTGCCAAAGGAAGCTGAGGACAGTTACTCACTAAGACATTTTCTTTAGTCACCTGGAACTGCTGAGTCAACAGAGGAGACGCTGAGTCCTCGCCTCCCTGTTCTCCCACTTGCCCATCTGTCAGCATCTTTGGTGTCTCCCTCAAACCCCCAGCTGAAAACTCAAGAGCACTTTGTAAGCACTAGTTTGAAGGAGTTCCTAAATGTTAGCTTGTCTAGGTTCACCTGCCTGGTTGAGACCATGACATAAGGGAGTTTGCCATCTTGGAGATTTGACTGGTGAGGAATTTTTGAATCAAGGTGAATTGTGTCCTGGTAGGGAGCTGCCTCTTGATGGGGAGTGGGTGGTACGTGGAGATCTCAAGGCAAATGTGTATGGGAGGGATGAGAGAGGAAGAAGGGCATCTGGGTGGCTGCTCAGCCAGATCTCACAGAGCCCTGAAGCTACTCAGCGTCTTTGTCTATTCTTCACACCCCTGATCTCCTCATCCTGATTATAACCCATCTGAGATGAGTTGGCTCCATGTAGCCGCACTGGTCCCCACACCAGAAGATCTTACCTGGAGAAGTTAGGAAGTCAGTAGATGTGGTAGCTATAAGTGAGTGGATGGTGGAAGAGAAGCGTATGGGGAGAGCGGCCATTTTTCAGAGGTATTTGGAGGCATCAGGACCACGAGTGAGATGCTTTATAGAAAGCTGGAATAGTGGGTTCTGGTGGCACACCTGTAATCCTAGCTACTCAGGAGGCGGAGATCTGAGGATTGCAGTTCAAAGCCAGCCAAAGTAGGACTGTCTGCCAGACTCTCATCTCCAATGAACCAGCAGAAAACTGGAAGTAGAGCTGTGGCTCAAAGTGGTAGAGCTCTATCTTTGAACAAAAAGAGCTCAGGGACAGTACCCAGGCCCTGAGTTCAAGCTTCATGACCTTAAAAAAAAAGCCAGAATATGACCAACCACCTTTATACCCAATGGTTATCACCTGAGCACCCAACCCCCATTCATTCATTAAAACCTCATCACTGATAGTAGGGCTTCCTGGAGTTGACTAAGCCAGGAAGACAGATCATACCTTTTCCCTTTCTTCTCTTTCTCTTTGTTTCTTTCTCTCTTTATTATTACCCAAGTGGTTAACATCGTATGTGTATTTCACAAATACTTTTTCAAATTTAGTAGGCGGTTGTTTTACTGTCTGAATTTTTTCCTTGGTTGTACAAAATCTTTTTGATTTGGTGAAATACTATGTACTTTTGCTATTGTTACTGCTCATATGAAAAAAAATCTTTGGCAAATTAATGTAAGTAAAACATTTTCCTATGTATTCTTCTGGTCATTCAGTACTCTCAGCTCTTGCATTAAAATCTTCAGTGTATTTTGAGTTGATTTTTTGTACATGGTGTGACATTGAGACCTAGTTTCATTCTTTTTCAAGTGGATATACAGCATTTTCAATACAATTTATTGGTGGTAGTGTTTCTTCCCCATTATATGTTCTCTGGAATCTTGGTCAAAAATAAAACTGACTGTGAATATATGGATTTCTTGTCTCATTTACTTACTGGGACTTCTAGTACCATATTGAATAGAAATGGCAAGAATAGGGCCCAGTGTCAGTGGTTTACACTTGTAATTCTAGATACTCAGGAGGCTGAGATCTGAGGACTGTGGTTTGAAGCCAGCCTGGGTGGAAATACCATGGGACTCTTAGCTCCAGTTAACCACTAAAAAAAAAAAAAATCTGGAAATGGAGTTGTGGCTCAAGTAGTAGAGTCCTAGCTTTGAGCATAAAAGCTCAGGGACAGTGTCCAGGCCCAGAGTTCAAGCCCCAGGTCTGGAGAAAGAAAGAAAGAAAGAAAGAAAGAAAGAAAGAAAGAAAGAAAGAAAGAAAGAAAGAAAGAAAGAAAGAAAGAAAGAAAGAAAGGAAGAAAGGAAGGAAGGAAGGAAGGAAGGAAGGAAGGAAGGAAGGGAGAGAAAGAAAGAAAGGAAGAGAGAGAAAGAAAGAAAGAAAGAGAGAGAAAGAAAGGAAGGAAGAGAGAGAAAGAAAGGAAGGAAGAGAGAGAAAGAAAGGAAAGAAGAGAGAGAAAGAAAGGAAGGAAGAGAGAAAGGAAAGAAAGAAAGGAAGGAAGGAAGAGAGGAAGGAAGGAAGGAAGAGAGAAAGGAAAGAAAGGAAGGAAGATGGAAAGGAAGGAAGGAAGGAAGGAAGGAAGGAAGGAAGGAAGGAAGGAAGGAAGGAAGGAAGGAAGGAAGGAAGGAAGACGGAAAGGAAGGAAGGAAGGAAGGAAGGAAAGAAGGGCATGAATGGGCATTCTTGTCTTATTCTTGATCTTAGCAGAAAATAATCAAACTCAACTTTCTAAATTTTGAGTGTGTTGTTAGCTGTGAGAGTCATCTTCTATATATGAGCTTGTCAGTTATTCTGTCTGTTATCCTGGGTCTTCATGTACTGGTTGTTGTTTGGAGTGAACCTGTAGCCTGGAGCTGCAGAGATCTTGGGAGCAGCCTGGCTCTGGGTTTCAATGAGAATGGGCCTGTTGCTAGGGCTCAAAACAAAGTTCAGTCTATGACCTTCCCCCAAGGGGCAGGGGTGTCTCTCACCATGCTGTGCTTCCTGGGCTTGGGGCAGGGAGGAGTTCTGTGGGTAATGGGAACCATCATCCCAATCCTCTTGACTGAGTCTTATTTCTGTGCAGCAGCCAGGTGCTGTGGACTCTCTCACCTGGACTCCCTAGCTCTCGTGCTGGTGTTTTAACGTGGGGATGGTTGTGAGATTTGCTGTCTCTGGGAAAGGATGAGGGCTAGAATGTCCATTCCTGATCTGATCTGAACTATTGGTAGCATTCCAGATGAGTTTTATAAAAACAATTCAATGAGTTCCCATTTTCAAATCTCATGTATTGACTTGTAGTAAAAGGCACAGTGTAGCCATGGCAAGCATGGGGGAAAGTGGCCCCACAGGAAAGAAGTAATGTCCTTCCTTCATCTACCACTAGGGTCACAGCTTGCCCTGTTGTCCCTGTAGGGCACTGTTCCTCTAACAAAACTAACTCAATAACATTAAGACCAGAAAAGCATGACAATAAAGCAAGTTTTACAAGACTCAAGATCCTTCTGAAATGCAGACCCAAAGAACCAGGGCCAACATGTCTCTTGTGTTTAGGCTTGGTGAAGAATGGACAGTCCTGTAGCATGATTGGACCAAGTACACCATTGTATAATGGTCAGAAATGGGAGGAAACTGAGCAAGTTCCCTTCCTTCAGATTCTTAGTCTCTCTCCTAACATTCCTTTCCCCATACAGAACACTTGTCACTTGAAGACCTCCAGGTAAGAGAAGGTCAGAGATTTTTCTGTTCCTGTGTTTCTCAAATGTCCTTCACCTTAAACTGCACAGTAAGTGAGCTGCTATGTTTTGGAATCTTCTATTCTGCTTTGCTTTTTTTTTGGGGGGGGGGGGCGGTCTGGTCGTGGGACCTGAACTCTGGGCCTGAGCGCTGTCCCTCAGCTCTTCAGCTCAAGGCTAGTGCTCTACCACTTGAGCTACAGCGCCACTTCCAGCCTTTTTTTTTTTTTCTTTTTGCTTATGTGGTGCTGAGGAATCAAACCAGGGCCTCAGGCATGCAAAGCAAGCGCTCTACCACTGAGCCACCTTCCCAGCCCTGGAATCTTTTATTCTGATCCACACAGATTCATGAATCCTGCTGGCTACAGTGGAATGGACACCATCTTGCCTGGAGATTGGACAATATAAACCAGTCACCTTAAGGATACTAATTTAGTTTAACAAGACTACTTACTTATGTAACTGTAGCCTCTCAGTACATCACATACATCACCTTGACAATAAAAAAGAATACTAATTTAACCCAGAAATTTCACTTACGCAGATTTATTTAATAAAGCTGTGTAATAATGCCTCTACAAAGATAATTTTACACTGTGATGTAAAACTCATGAA
The DNA here is from genome assembly GCF_019054845.1 of Dipodomys spectabilis. Taxonomy (NCBI): domain Eukaryota; kingdom Metazoa; phylum Chordata; class Mammalia; order Rodentia; family Heteromyidae; genus Dipodomys; species Dipodomys spectabilis. Next base: position 8,001,119 of record NW_024870974.1, read on the forward strand.
TTAGAAAATAACCCAAATGCTTAAAGAGAGTTTGGTTATACTTGTAATTCAATAGCTCTAGACTGAAATACTGGTCATTACAAATTGTACGGATGAATAGTCTGCATGTGAGGGCAACAGCAGAACTTTGTTACTTCTCAGTGTGTACAGAATGGACAAGACCCAATGTTTGTCTGGGAGTGAAACTGTTTACTAATTCCTTCCTTCCTTCCTTCCTTCCTCCCTCCCTCCCTCCCTCCCTCCCTTCTTTCTTTCTTTCTTTCTTTCTTCCTTCCTTCCTTTCTCTCTCTCTCTCTCTCTCTCTTTCTTTCTTTCCTTCTCTCTCTCTCTTTCTTTCTTTCTTTCTTTCTTTTTTTTTTGGGTCCGGTTGTGGGTCCTGAACTCTGGGCCTGGGCGCTGTCCCTCAGCTCTTCAGCCCAAGGCTAGCACTCTACCACTTGAGCCACAGTGCCACTTTCGGCTTCTTTCTTATGTGGTACTGAGGAATCGAACCCAGGGCCTCAATCATGCAAGGCAAGTGCTCTACCACTGAGCCACCTTCCCAGCCCCTCTCTCTCTTTCTCTCTTGCTTTTCTTTCTGCATTTGTGCTGGCACTGAAGTTTGAACTCAGGACCTACGTGCTCTCCCTTAGTTTTTTTGCTCAGGACTGGTGCTCTACCACCTGACCCACAGCTGTACTTCTGGCTTTTGGTGGCTAACTGGAGATAAGAGATTCACAGACTTTCCTGCCTGGGCTTGAACTTAAAGGAAGCTGCCTGTGGAAGATGTACACCTGCTTGCTCTGCCAGCCCTGTCAGGAATAGATGTTCTAAACACTTTCATACTGTAGCAACCAAAGCATTACTGATCCAGTTAATTAGTAGAATTTATACAGCCCAATTGCAAGAAAAATACTATGTGAAACTGTAAATCAGCCAAAAGATGTTTATTACTTGTGAAGAAACTGTGATATCTAAGCTCCAGGTACATCATAACTTTGCTCAAGATTTCTCAGACAAGGAAACAGGTGGCTATTCTTCTTCCTCCCTTTGAAGCATTTTTAGTTTTTTTCCCCCCTAACAAATACTATTTTAAATTAGGAACTTCATCTGGCAGTCCACAATCTCTCTGTTGTTTGTTGTTAAGATGAGTACATTTCTGCTTTCTATCATACCATCCTGCTTAAAGGGACTGGGAATCAGCTGGCAATGACATATTGTTATAGAACCTTGATTTGCATGACATTGGGGGTACAATTGTCAGAGAACAAGCCCAGAATGTTTTCCTTGCTCTGAATTGTTTAGTGTTAAAATAGCACATTGAATAATAGGCATTTGCATCTCATTTTTAGGACTGTGAGGAATCTGTGTATGTAACTCAAAAGATATCTAGAACAGGGGGCACTCTCTTCCTTGCTAGGTGTGAAGGTGAGCTGGGCTGGGGCCTCCAGAATGTTCTGTGGGACTTCTGAAATGAAGGTTTAAAACTCTGGCATTGTCTGTGGGGAAAAAAAATATTCACACCCAAGACTGAATTTGCTTAATGGGAGTGTGTGTGTGTGTGTGTGTGTGTGTGGGGTGGTATGTGAAAAGAAGTTTCTGGAATTAGATTGACCTGGTTCAAATCCTTGCTATGTATCTTATTTGGATATGCTGCCTTCATCTCGATGAGTTGAAATCCTCAGCTGTAAAGCTGAAATAAAATATGTACAACTAAATATTCATGAGGTGCATAGTTTCATGATGCATTTTCAAATACATTATCTCATTTGTTCCTTGTAATTATGCCAGAAGGAAGATATTATCACCTCTAATTTACAAGTCAGAAAATTGAGGCTCAGAAATTGAAATGCCTTGGCCTGTATCACACAGGATGAAGACATGTATTTTTTTTTCTTCTATAACTGAAGTTTGAATGTAAGGCCTAGGTTCTGTCCCTTAGCTTTATGCTCAAGGCTGGTACTCTACCACTTAAGCCACAGGCTCACTTCCCACTTTTTGCTGGTTAGAGATAAGAGTCTCACAGACATGGGCTAGCTTCAAACCATGCTCCTCAAATCTCAGCTTCCCGAGTAGCTGGGATTACAGACACAACCTGCTAGTACCTGGCTGAAACATATATCTCCTGAGCCATGGATTTGTGCTTCTTCCACAAAAGTATATACTTCTTTATTTTTGTCTAACCATCTAGCGTTAGGGGAAAAAGGGTTTAAAAGGAAGATCGATAAAAGGCTTGGTAGTTAACTAAGCTTTTGCTTTTACTAGGATTGTAGAGCTGGCCTGTTATTCATCTATCCAGAGACTATAAAGTTCTGTGAGTTTAGCCTGTCCCTGTAAACATCCTGGACTAAAGGAAGGACTAGCAGCTCTCCCTGAGGCCTTCCTCTGTCGGGGGGCTGCAGCAATCCAGGGCTAAGCAGGGGGAACAGCTGAGGTTGGCTGCATAGGACGGCTTCTCTCTGTGCTCATGAAGGGGCTCCTGTGCTTGCAGGCCTGAATTGAACTCAAACTCAAGTCCACTAGGAAGCTCTTATTCTACTTGTGGAAAAGAATGTCACATATCAGCAGTCAGAAAACTACATTGGAGCAGAAAATGTTCTCCATTAACCTGTGTGAGCAAGCACAACTGGTTGTAACCAAAGACTAAGATGTCAATCTGAGCTGCTGGGAACTCCTCCAAAGGAAGGAGTTTTCTGTCTTTGTGTGCTCCTGGCTAGTTCCGTGATGTGAGTCTCCATCATTAGTTCACTTTATTACTTGTGGTTCCCTCACAATTGGTCCCTTCCTTTCCTGAAATCTGTCCAGTTTCACAAGCCAGCTTTGAGTTGTAGAAGTTGTGTCACTTGGGATTTTTCTCAAGTTGTATAAGGGAATACTCTCATTACCATTAAAAAAAAAAAGAAACTTAGGAGCTAAATTCTGTGACACGTGACACCAGATTAAAACTGAATTTTTTAGGTAAGTGGCCCTACCTCAGAGCTAACATACCCCTTCTAGATGAGGGTTCTGGGTAGCATTGTGATTAGAAGCTGAGCTTTGCAGTAAGAACTAGATTTTACCCTGCATCCAAACTGTACATCTTAGGTAAGTTGTTTGGCTTCACTGCTCAGGCTCCTCAATGATTTAAAAAAAAAAAAGTGAGGATATTTCTACTACCCTCATAGAAATACTATAAGGAATGAGGTACCAGTGGCTCATACTTGTAATCCTAGCTACTCAGGAGGCTGAACTCTGAGGAGATCTGCCATTTTGAAACTAGCTTGGGCAGTAAAGTCTTTGAGACTCTTATCTCCAATTAGCAAAAAACCAGAAGTGGTTCAAATGACAGTGCACTAACTTTGGTTAAAAAAAAAAAAAAGCTAAAGGACAGTGCCAGGCCCTGAATTCAAGCCCCAGTACCAGTATACACACGTGTGCACACGCACATACCCAGAATTATGATGAGAATTTAAATGAAATAATAGATGCAATATGGTTGGTAACCGTGGGTAAATAGTTACTCAGATATGTTCCTATATGTTTGCTTGCTCATATTTATTTATTCAATATTATTCCCCACCACATCCCCAAACTGCCCCCTATGGAGATCAAGAGATCTGATGCAGTTTTAGTAGCATTTAAATAAGCCAATGAGCAGAGGTACAAATCAGATAATCTTGCTACAAAACTACCTCCTTATCTATAAGAGTCCATTAATTTGGAGCAATATCTTTAATTTTAAGTTTCAACTATCCTATTAAAAAAGGAAACACTTTCTGTGAGCACGTATACTTTAATAATTACTTTTAAATTATTACTTCCATCCAAGTAAAACTTAAAATATCCATGAGTATAAGTTAGATACAATTCTGATCCTTTACTTCAGTCCTTCAGTAATAAAAACATAAATGTGAAAGTTTGTCCTAATCTTGAAGTTAAAGAAAAGACTAACAGGAGTTATTTCAAAACCTTACTATTGGAAGCGAGAGGGAGGGGGGATATAGAATTAAAAACCAAAACAAAACATTAAATTTTCTTTGTGAATCAGAGAAGAGGAAGAAAAGAAGGTAGGTTGACCTTCACAAGACTTGACTGACAGCTGGACCTTGGTAGGTGATGGCTAGTGCATAGAATGTCTTAATTCCATTAAAGTTTATCAGAAAATTGCTAATGCATTTTTATCAGGGAATGTACTCCTTTATTCCCAGAAGGGGATAGTAAATTAAATGATCTCCAGCAGAGATTGGGAACAATTTTTCTTTCATGGTTTCCAATTTTCTTTTTCTTTCTTGGTTCTTTGTGGAGTCTTGATTTCCAGGGACTTACTGATCCAGAAATATAGAAATCCCTCTTTTTCACTTTCAAGTTCAATCACAAGTCCCGCCTTTCATCTCCTAAATAAACGTTTCAGTTTAGCCACCTCTTTTCTAACACACTGAGACCATTATTTTAGTGGACATACCAGGCATTTTATCTGACACTTGGTCTCTTGGGGTATCTCCCTAATAATTTTCTAAGCTGTTGAATCAAAACAGCTTGGTCAAGGGCATAGTGATGCATGCCTGAATCCTAGCACTTAGTCTGAGATAGGAGGATCTTAAGTGTGAAGGTAGCCTGGGTCAAATGCAGCAGTGGTACTCATTAGTTACTATTGTGAAATGAATTATACATTCTTGGGGGATGTGAGGGAGAAATTGGGAGAGCCCAAGGGAAGGTAATATTGTCCAAAAAGAAATGTACTCTTTACATGACTCAGGTAACTCCAACCCCTCCCTCTGTACATTGCCTTTATAAGAACAACTACAAATTTTAAAAAAAAAGATAGCCTGAGCTACAAATGGGAGGAAGTTAGGTCATTGGGAATGTGTCCTTGAAGGGGATTGCAGGAGATTGTGGGAATACCCTTGAAGAGGATTGTGGGACACCAGTCTCTTCCTCTGTCTTTGCATTCCACCATGAAATGAATGGCTCCCTCTACTTCATGTTCCCATCAAGATGTGCTGCTGCATCATAGGTCAAAAGCTGGAACTCAATGACCATGGACTGAAACCTCCGAAACTTTGGGCCAAAATAAAACTTTTCTCTTCTTAAATTTGTTGCCTTAGGTACTTTATGACAACAATGCCAAGCTGATCAACACACATTTATTTTACACGTGAGGAAATGGTGGCTCATGCCTATAATCCTACCTACTTGGGAGGCTGAGATCTAAGGATTGTGGTTCCAAACCAGCCTGGGCAGTAAAGTTCGCCAGACCCTTATCTCCAATGAGCCACAGAAAAGGCCAGAAATGGTGCTGTGGCTCAAGTGGTAGGACCCTAGTCTTGGAGCAAAAGGTGCTCAAAGACAGCACCCAAATCCAGAGTTTGAGCCTCAGGACCAGCAAAACCAAACCAAACCAAGCAACAACAACAACAACAACAAAGCAAAACAAAAAGAAAGAAAAGCAAATATTCCAAATCTTGGTGAGTTTTAGGAGCGATTTCCCTCCTTAGAGGTGAGAGCGGAGAAGGGATGTAGGCAGGTTAGGAGCAAGTCAATGATGTTAGGGAAGATGAATGGGCCCCAGAAGAATAGATGACAAGTTACCAGACAGAAAGGTTAGATGAAGAGTTTCCTAGGAAGGGTCAATCCTGGACAACTGTGTTACCTGTGGCACATCCACCTCTAAGCAGGTAAAAGGAGCTCGGTGAGAGCCTCTGCATTCACTCTTCCCCAAATGTTCTTAGTTCAAAGTCATCAGCACAACACAGCTTTTGGGGTTATACTTCTTGAACTCCTTCAAGCCAGTAACTGTTTCATTTACCACTCAAATCTTGCTATGTGATGTACCCTGTCTTTGGCGCTCCTTCCAGTTCATAACATCCATCTCCAAATAAGTTCAACATTATTGGGAAGCCATAATGCAAAGGCATTTTTCCTTAGATAATTTTAACAGAAAAGAGAAGCATTCCATTAAACAAATCATCATTACAATGATAATATAGCAAGAAATGGGGAGGGGGTGGTATTTTATGACATCTCTAATCCCTCCTCTACTTGGGAGGTAGAGATAGAAGGATCATGGTTCAAGTCCAGTGGGGGCAAAGAGAGCCCCTAGAGCCTAAAAACAAATTTTAAAAAATAAAATAGGCAAGGAGTAAGCAAAGATTTTTAAATATAGCTCATGCAAAATACAAGGACCTTCAGAGAAGGGGCAGCATGCTACTGCATATTAATGAAATTGGAGTCTTTAATAGACAGTCTTTTGGGGTAGGTGTGGCTTATATGTGAGATGTCTAATTCTCACCTTACTCCTGACCCCATTTTCAGCCTCCGCCTCCATCCCTTCCTGGAGCTGGCATGGGGTGATGCCCTGGGATGACACGAGACAGGTGTTCTGCTCTTGACTTGATAATAGGAGCTGGAAATTTAAAGACCTTTAGGCCAAGTCAGAATACTCAACACCTGCATCAAAGTAGCCGCTTCAAAGTGTGAGGGATGTGTATCTGCTGCCTCGTTCCTTGGGCCTCACTCCCTTCAGTCTCCATGTGGCCTCTGGGATTTCTGCAGGATGCTGTGAGATGCAGGCCTGATCTAATCATGACCTTGTTTGAAGTGCTTCTGGCTCCTGGCTTCCTTCCTCCTGCCTCTTCCCCACATGGCATCTCAGCTCCCATTACAGCAAGCTAACTCAGTTCCCCTGGAGCCTATGAGTCATGCCTGGGTGTGGATTCAACCTCTCCCTTTATTCAGAAGCCCTTTTCTGCCATCCTGCCTGATAAAACCTCATCTTGATCCATTTCCTCTGGAAGAATTCCCATGTGCCAGGAAGGATCTGGTTAGGGATTTCCTACGCTGGGATCCCACAGTGTTTGGTGGGGAATCTTCTGACCTCACATACTCTGGATTTACCTGCTCTCACGTTTGTCTCTCTCCCTAGGCTGTGGGTCACTCTAAAGCAAAAGGTATATCTTCTTGATTTTTGTGGCCTTTAAATTTGGCAAAGTCCATCAAAGAGCAATTATCAATGTGTTGGCTGAAGAGTCAATAAATAACTGAATTCATGAGCGAGCAATCTGTTGAATAAAAGAAGCCAAACATGCCAGGCACTGTGTTATGCCTATAAACAAAGCTACTCAGGAAGCTGAGGTCTGAGGATCATGGTTTGAAGCAAGCCTGGGCAGAAAAACTATAGTGACTCCAAAAGTCCCAGGTGATCTTCAATCAACTACACAAAGTTTGAAAGTGGCACTATGGCTCAACTGGTAGAGTGCCAGTATTGAGTGAAAGCTAAGCAACAGGCCAAGGCACTAGTTCAAGCCCTAGTATACACACACACACACACACACACACACACACACACACACACACACACACACAGAATAATTAAGGCCAAATGAACTCATGTGGATGAACCCTAATCCAGCACAAGTGAGAGAGAGAGAAAGTGGCCATTCACAAGGACATGAAGAAGAGAAACTTCTTGACCTGAGACATCTTGCCTCTATCATTGTAGAAAATAAACTGTTGATTGAGCCAAAATATTATAAGGTCACTTTTAGTATTTGCATTTAAGTTATGTGCAACCAACCGTGCATATGAAAATGTATATATAATCATATATGCATGTTTGTAGAGACAGCATCCATTTTCTGCAGCCAGACAAGATATTTCCAGAATTCCAAAGCTAAACTGATCCAATCTATTATCAAATTATAAAGAAATTACTAAAAATACATATGTGCATTTATATATTTAAACGTATGTAGTACCTGTAACAGATACCTAAATATACATTTCTTTAAATGTGTGTTAATAGAATCATGCAAAGTTTTGTTAGGAGTTTTGTTTATTTTGCAAAGTGCTCGCTCCTCTTTCCCCTGGGCATATGTGGGCTGTGGTGTTGCTGTGGGATTACTGTCTATAAACAGGTGAGAGCCCATTGAACAGCAGAATTGTTTCTCTCTCAGAATGGCTTTCTGCTTCTAACCAGATGTGACAAATGAAAATGCTGGGATCTGGTTGTAAATGTGAAATTAAATTTTTGTATCACCTGTAATATCACCGAAGCAGAATATTTTGATGTGGCAGTTTGAAATCACCTGTCTGTCAGAATGGAAAACACATCTCTTCCAGTGAAGTGTGACAGGTTTCTCTTGCAGCCACCCCCTTGTTTCCTGGACCATATCAAGCTCCACTAATAAGAGGAGGATTTGAGTAAGATGAAGGAAAAGTGACTTTTTAACTAAACAATAACACAGCAGTGTTGGACTAAGTGGCGATCATTCTGAAAACAAGAACAAAGGACAGAGACATGGAGCACACTGGGACCAAATTGCATCACACATCGCAAAGAGATCAAAGCCTGGGGTTCCCTGTATGTTGTCGCCCATCACTAAGATTTAGTCAGATCACCACTTTTGTGTATTAATAATGTTTAAAGCTGAGTAATTCCTTATTTTTGCTGCTAGTACCAGTGCTTAACTCAAGGTCCAAATACTGCCCCTTAGCATTTTTGCTGAAGGTTGCTGCCACTCTGCCACTTAACCCACAGCTTCACTTAGATGCTCTTGCTGGTTAATTGGAAATAAGAGTCTCACAGACTTTTCTGCCTAGGCTGGCTTTGAACCTTGATTCTCAAATTTCAGCCTCCTGAGAAGCTAGGATAACATAAGTGAGCCACTGACTCCCACCTTAAATAGTCTTTAAACATCACCCTTATTTAGACAGTAGTTTTGAGGCTATGGCCTGGAAACAGGTCAAATTATTTATTTTCAGGGTCAATTTAGCTTATTCAATAAGGCTGGGATATAATCAATAGTTCCTAATTATGATCCATCAAGAAAAGCTGTATTTGCTCCTTTTTTTTTTTTTTAAAGAACTATAATTGTACATTTTCCAGTTTCCAGTAAGACAAAGTTGGGGTTGCCTGTTCATTAACTAAAGAATTCACATTTATAGTTGCCTATGTATTTTGAAACACATAGTTTGGGAGGTTGTTTTATATAAATACAGCCTGAATTTTCAGCAATATATTGGAGATTTTTATTTTTATTTTATTTATTTATTTATTTATTTTGGATCCGGTCGTGGGGCCTGAACTCTGGGTCTGGGCGCTGTCCCTCAGCTCTTCAGCCCAAGGCTAGTGCTCTACCACTTGAGCCACAATGCCACTTCCGGCTTTTTCTTTTTGCATATGTGGTGCTGAGGAATTGAATCCAGGGCCTCATGCATGCAAAGCAAGAACTCTACCACTGAGCCTCCTTACCAGCCCCTATTGGAGATTTTTAAATGAAGCCTTTCCACCTGATTGCTCAGTTATTGTACACACACACACACACACACACACACACACAGAATTGCATTAAGCTATAGAAAAGTAGAATCCACTTGATTCCCCATGGCATCCAGTTTCTGGAATATACCAGGTGCTCACAGAGTTAACAAAAAAGTAAATGAGAAAGCTAGGCACCAGTGGCTCATGCCTGTAATCTTAGCTACTCAAGAGACCATGATCTGAGGACTACAGTTCAAAGTCAACACAGGCAAGAAAGTCCATGAGACTCTTATCTCCAATTAAGTCCTTATCACCAAAAAGTCCTAAGTGGAAGTATAACTCAAATGGTAACACATCAGCTTTGAGTAAAAAAGCTCAGGAACAGTGCCCAGTCCCTGAGTTCAAGCCCCAAAACTTAGATACACACACCAAAACCAAAATAACCACCCCCTAACAACAAGACAAAGTGAATGAAAGATCTTCTGGCAGTATTGTGGGAAGAATCCTCTGTGCTAGTCAAGCACTCAGGTATAGCAGGTAATCAGCCCAGCAAGGAATGGGCAGTGCTAGAGTCAGACATTCTGAGCATCATGATTCCTTAATATCCACTTGCAGAAATTCTTCCTTGGCCAATTTACACCCGCTCTTCCTCCCAAGAGCCTCTGTTGGAAAGCCTTCCCTGAATACGCCTTCTGGATCCAGGGCTCCCTTGAAGTATTCCACAGACCTCACACTTCTCTTTGCCACAGGATTGGCCCACAGTGTGTCCATCCTCAGCAAGTGAGCTTCCGGACAGTAACAGGTCTTAGGGATTCAGAATCCCCAGAGCAGGAACACTGCTTGCAAACAGCAGGTGCTCAATGGGCTAGTATGGAATCATAGTTTCTAGATATGTTTTCATGTGGTTTCTACTACTCTTGCTATAAAATTTGAGAAATGCTAGTCTCTGTGTGTGTGTGTGTGTGTGTGTGTGTATGTGTATACATACGTGTGCTGTGTTGGCATTGAGACTTGAACTTAGGGCCTGGGCACTGTTCCTTAGCCTTTTTTGCTCAAGGCGGGTGCTCTACCTCCACTCTGGCTTTTTAGTGATTATCTGGAGAGAAGAGACTGGCAGACTGTGTAGGCTGACTTCGGATCACAGCTGTCAAATCTCAGCCTTCTGAGTAGCACCTATTACAGGCATGAGCCATCAGCACCCAGCAAGAAATACTAGTTCTAGCAGTAATGCTTCATCATATAATTAATATTTATCTTCTGGTGACTCTTTGGATTCCACTTTGGGAAGACAGCTCTGTCCTAGGCACTGACTGAACCTTTAAATGTGGCATTTAAGAATTCATGGAGATGTATTCATAAACTGTTTTGTTGTATGACACCTCCTTTGTACAACTGCTTAAAGATAATAAAAAATAAAAAAGAATTCATGGAGACATAGAATTGAAGGGATTTTATCCTTTAGCTAGTGATTGTTGGGCGTATTTTCAAAGCTCTGAAGATATGACAATAGCAGAGTTTTCCACCTTTGCAACTGAGTTCTGAGATCTCTCCTCTTGTATATGAATCCAATTTTGTTTGGTTTTCATATCCATAGAAATGGAGAAAACCAGCTAGCCTCCTCCTCCAAACAGACATCCTGTATTAAACCAGTCATTGGCCTGTAATTTCCAAGGTGAAGCCAATTTCTCTCTCCTTGCTCTGTGGGTCTGTCTCATCCCTTAATCGTTCTGTTTTCCAACTCCTCTGCAGCTCTCTAGAATGTAGAAACCAAAGTTTGACTCAACACTAATAAAGACCTGACCAAGGTTAAATATAGAAAAAAATGATAGGTTCTTGGTATTTGTGTGTCATATTCTGTCAGGATAAGTTGGGGCAGAAGAAGGTCATTAATTTAGATGCCATGAAAAGCCCCATTTGTGACACCCTAAAAAGGCAGAATGAGGATTCACCACTTTAAAAATACCTTCTGCATAAATAACCTAAAGAGAAGCCCAGAAAGACATTTTAAATGCTTACAACAACGTGCTATTTCAAACATATCCAAAACATCATAGATTTGAAACTGCTTTTAATATTTGAAGACTGAAGAACTCTTAAAAGCACTGGTTTAGTAAGCCCAATTTTACTCCTATTAATGTCTAAAAATGAGGCTTTGCATTTTGTTATGCAAAGACATGTTGTTCATTAGTGTTTTTCTTCATTCAATTGCCTTCCACATTTCTGAAGACTAGTGAAGATTTTGCTATATTTTAAAAAGAGTATTCTATCTCACAGATCCCTGTCGTTTTCTCGTGTATTTGGTTTTTCTCTTTTCTTTTGGATTTTTATTTACAAATGACTGGTTTCCATGATGGATTTTTGCATTCTCAGCTTCCCCTTTATTCTAGAAATCTTCAGTGTGAAGGAACAGCTGGCATTTGCTAACATCTTCTTGAAGAGAAGGCTGGTGTAGAAGGGCAACTTCGATGTGTCTCCCCAGGTCCTCTGCTCTTGACATTTTTCAGCTCCTGACCTGGTAAGAAATGAGTTCACTAACCTCTGTTCTATCAGCTCACCAAATGTCACTGATGATTTTGAGTTTTGACCGCAATTTCTTTTGTTTCTCTAAAAATTAAATTTATTCCCTAGTGTAGTTCTTTAACTACCTCCCCTACCCCCCACCCTCCACCCTTTTTTTTTTTTTTTTGCTGGTTTTGAACTTCGGGCCTGGGCACTGTCCCTGGGCTTTTATGCTCCAAGTTAACACTCTACCACTTGAGCCACAGCTCCACTTAAGGCCTTTTTCTAGTTAATTGGAGATAAGAGTCTCACAGACTTTCCTGCCTGTCTGGCTTTGAACCATGATCCTCAGATCTCAGCCTCCTGAATAGCTAGGATTATAAGCATAAGCTATTTGTGCCCAGCCTCTTTTAATTCTTTTAAGAGCATTTGTCATCTTACAGATGCTTTGTTCATGAAATATTTTTTTTGGTTATAATTTTTCCCCTTAAGTCAATTAGATTCTTTTGAGTTTGGAATCTTAATGGTTCCCTTAAAACTCCTGCATGAGGGGTACATACAGGCTCTCACTTTGGGAGATTAGTTAAATGAGCAGGAGGGAAGGAGAAGGAAGAATGAGCCAGGGAAAGAGAGAGTCTGAATCCTCCCTTATTAAGTTCTAGCCTCAGGCAGTAAGGCTATCAGTAGCTCTGAGAACTGTTTGCAATTCCTTCCAGATTGTTCCCAAATGGTCCTGGATCAGATCACGGGGTCCACCAACTCCCAGGGATGGTTGTCCTGGGACATTTTTGGAGTGCCTATCCTATTTTATTTCTTCTATTTCATTTTTCAAATTCTTGTCTCAACCCACTAAATTGTTTATTTGACCTGTGGGTGAGTCAGAAACTCCAGTTAGGAAGCACTACTCTAGGGGATTGTAGCTTTGTACTCACATCTCCTCAGCTGATTGGTTTCCTTTCGTGTCATAAATCAGTGTGCATAGGATTTGTTACCTGCTATCACCATGCAGTTGTTTTCCTATCCATCCCCGTTCCTCCAACCTAACCTTTCCCTTTAGCCAAGAGTATTATTGCAGCATGAGATCTGTTGTTTTGGAGATATCGGGGGACATTTATAAATCCTTTCCGATTTCATTTTTAAAAGGATAAGCTGTAAAAGCTTACCATGAGGATCTGGTTTAGGATGCTCAAAACTACAAATAACAAAAATCCCATGGCTAGTTGTCTTAAGTGATACAGACACATATACTCTGAACCACAAAGGGATTCAGGTCTAGGTGTGGTTCATTTGTGGCTCCCTGAGATCATCCAGAGTGCTCGTTCATGTGATTCCTAGGCTAGACCAACCTCTGTGCTAATTTATCCTCAGCGTGGTAGACAGATGCCCAGGTCATCTCTGGGAAAACTACACACACTCACAGGAGAAAAGGAGTACCTCCGTTGCTGCAATCTTTTTGTTCTATTGTAGCTAACTGCCTATTCTTGGGTCACATGCCTAGTTCTATATCAATATCTGGTAAGGAAGAATCATTACCCTTAATTAGGCCAATTTTTGGAGGAGAAAGAGATACTTGCACAGTTATATCGAAATCTGTGAAGTTACCTTTGATTCTTCCTTGTGTCTTATATTTCACATCTACTCCATCATCAAGTTCTGATGATTTCTACCTCAAAATATACCCAGATATATACCTCTTCCTACTACGGCCTTGTCTCCATCATCTCCCACATGGACATGGCCGTAGTCTCCAAACTGGGTGCCTTCCACACAACCCCCTGGGTCTCTTCTCAACATGGAATAGCTTTGTCGGGACAATAAGATCATGTCACTGATCCCTAAAAACTCTCCTGTAGCTGGGCAGAGGTGGTCTATGCCTGTAAACCCAGCTACTCCGGAGGCTGAGATCTGAGGATTATGGTTTGAAGACAGCAGTGGCAGAAAAGTCTCCATGAGACTCTTATCTCCAATAAACTACTCAAAAAATCCAGAAGTGGCTCAAGTGGTGAAGCACTAACCTTGAGCACAAAGAGGCCCAGGGACTATCCATCCCCGTTCCTCCAACCTAACCTTTCCCTTTAGCCAAGAGTATTATTGCAGCATGAGATCTGTTGTTTTGGAGATATCGGGGGACATTTATAAATCCTTTCCGATTTCATTTTTAAAAGGATAAGCTGTAAAAGCTTACCATGAGGATCTGGTTTAGGATGCTCAAAACTACAAATAACAAAAATCCCATGGCTAGTTGTCTTAAGTGATACAGACACATATACTCTGAACCACAAAGGGATTCAGGTCTAGGTGTGGTTCATTTGTGGCTCCCTGAGATCATCCAGAGTGCTCGTTCATGTGAGTTCAAGCCCCAAGACCGTCAAAAAAACAAAAACCAACAACTCTGAGGCTGTTCCTTGGCTTTCCAAGAATGTTTCCTTGAGGCTTTGTACCAAGATCTGGTAGAGCTTACCTGCATGGGGCTAGCGATGTACAGTATCTGTACAATAAAGACAACACATAGTGTAGTAGCCGAGACTAAGAGCTCTGGGTAACAATAAAGCAGGTCCCCACCAACACAAGACTTCTCTCCCAATAAGTTAGAAGTTCAAGTTCCATGACTGACAAAAACAAAAACAAAAAACAAAAAACAAAACACAGCCCCCCAAAGCCACTTTAGTGTAGTCTGCTTAGAAAAACAAGGTCAATAGAAGTTACAATAAGGTTTTCATAACCTATTTGACCAAAATGTTTTGTTCACAGACAATGAGAAACACAAATATTTTAGAACTCTATTAATTTATTTTCCCTGAGCTCACAAACAAATCCATTTAGATATCATTCATTCCTGACCAATCCATTATGAGGAAATCATGGAGTAGGGTTTCTTCTGTACAAAATACACCTACACATTTTCTCTCTTCTTTATGCATGCCTTTGTGAATTCCACAATGAGTAATGTTCTCCATCAAAGGAATAAAACCAATCCATATTGACATTGAGCTCTTTGTTATGCAATACAAAGCATTTTAATATAAGAAAAACCAAAGTATAGGCATCAGGGCTTTCATGGAAAAAATACACTTAAAAATCTTAATATTAAGGAGTCATCATTTCCCAGCCACATGACTTTTGGTAGATTATCTAACTCTTTCATTTCTTCTTTTATAAACAAGTCATAGTAGTGGCAATATCATCACATTCTGATAATATTATATAAAATGACAAATGTAAACCACACAGCAATGTTTCTCTATTCCAGACATTAGACTTTAATAATGTGATAATTTTACAAATCAAATATCTCTCCTTTTTTCGAATTTGCTTTTCTGTTTTTGTTTGTGGTTTTGTGATTGTTGAAACTCTTTGTGCCAGCCTCAGAGCCCAACCTCAGGAATAAAACTTGAGGTCTTTGATCTTTTCTGAACTGGGCATACAAGGTCATTTTCTCATTTTCCCTGGATATGGAGTTGCTTTCAAGTTCCTTATTCTATAATGTCTGTCTTCAAAGAAAGGGAGAAGTAAAAAATGAAACTGATAAAGAAAGAGTCCCAGCCCTCATAATCCTCTGGAAGGTATCTCAGACGAAACCAAAGGGGTCTGCGACAACAAAGGGGGATGCCACTGTGATGTGAAGCAGAAACCCACACCGTTCCTGAAATTTGGAGGACAGAGTTCATTTTTACTAGAAACTCCAAACCTACTAAGCTTAAATCACACACACACACACACACACACACACACACACACACACAAATGAACATATACCTATAGTAGAGAAATTGTTTAAAAGCCATACTTATTTATATTATTTTTGATTGTTTTTGCCATTGTTGAAGATTCCAATGATTACTAGTACCAAAAAGGTATTTTTCCCCCTCAATACTGTCAGATTTTGCTTTGTCTTTAATAGATACAAAGCAAATTGCCTATTGTTAGGTGTATAACCAATGACCTAAAAGTGCCTATCAGTGCTATTCATCCTAGTTTCAACAGAAGCCTAAAATTCAGAAAACACCCTTAGCTAACATTCTACACACCACACACACACACACACACACACACACACACACACACACACACTCAAATAGATCAAGGGTAAATGTATTGACAAGGGTAAATACTTGGTATTGACATTGTGTTAGATATTATAAGTAATCCAAAGGTGATGTAAAATCTCCAGAAGAATGCACATAAGTTATTGCAAATACAACATTGTATCTAAAGGACTCGAGCATCCACCCATGTTGGTATGTTCAGGTGGTGCCATAACCAAACCATACAGCTCCTAAGAAAACTGTATTTCTACTTAAGTGAGAAAACTATGGCCTAGGAAGATGGATGAGGTCATTTGCCCCAAATTGCACAGCTAGTGCAATTAAACCCAAGCATTTTGATTCTTGAGCTTAGACTCTTAATTGCTACATGATGCAACATTACTTCCTTAAAAAAGAAAACATCATTCTTGTTTTATTCCCCTAAAGTTTCAATGTTTTGTGCACAAAATATTATTGCATCAAAATTTTGAAGTACCACTTGTGAACTCCTAGGAATGTGAAAAGTTGCCTCTAAGTCTTTTAATTATAAAACAAAAATTCTTGTTTTAGGATCAGATACTGTGAATCTCTTCAGTCAGTTTCTTTGACTTAGCTGTCTTGTTTTATTTAACTAAACATCTATAATTTAATACTCTGCTTCAGCTTCCTCTAAACTCCCCATAAAACACGATAATCAGGTCAGAAGCAGAAAGAAATCTCATGATCTTAAGACCATTTTCTTGATAAAATATAATGATGAATCAAACTTTCCAAGTTCATGAATGCTAATTCTGTGGAAGATCATGTGCCTTTTGGAAATAAACTTTCTTTAAATGCTGTTGGTAGCAACATTTTCAAGTTTAGGTCAGTATTCTTGCTCTTTATCGTTGTGTGAGTAGAAGTTTATGACATCACAATGAAGCTTCAGACTACATTGCAAACACTGTGGCCATTCCATGTCTCTCATTGGATGACCTTATACAAGTCAAGGACTTCTTTAGCTCTGGTCTGAGCCTTTCTTTCTAACATGAAGTGTGGTATAATTAAGGTATTTTTAAACCCATTCCTAGCACTGTCCTTTATACTCAGTGTCCTATTCCCTCAAGGAGTACATCCAGTTGGAAGAAAAAATAAAAAGTAAAAAAAAATGCTTACAAATCATGATAAAACTATAAAGGAAACAAAAGGAGCAGGAGACTCACTTCAAAACCCTTTTATGGAGCCATGTGTCAGTGGCTCAACCTGTAATCCTAGCTATTTGGGAGGCTGATACTGGAAGAATCATAATTCAAGACTAGCCCAGGCCTATATGTGACCCCTTCTTAACCAATAGCTGGGCACAATGGTGTGTCCCTGTCATTCTACCTATGTGGGAGGTTGAATTCAGAAGGATAATGGTTCTAGACCAGCCTAGTCTGGAAAGTCTTTGAAGCTTAATTCCAGTAGAAGAAAGTGGGCATTGGGGCTGGGAAGGTGGCTCAGCGGTAGAGCGCTTGCCTTGCATGCATGAGGCCCTGGGTTGGATTCCTCAGCACCACATAAGCAGAAAAAGGCAGAAGTGGCGCTGTGGCTCCAGTGGTAGAGTGCTAACCTTGAGCTGAAGAGCTGAGGGACAGCACACAGATCCAGAGTTCAGGCCCCATGACTGGAAAAAAAAAAAGAAAAAAGAAAAGAAAGAAAGTGAGCATGGTAGTACATGTCTGTCCTCCCAGCTATGGTGGGAAAGCAAAAAGTGGATAGTGGACTGGGCAGATTGTGAAAATCCTATTTCAAAAATAATAAGAGCAAAAACGGCTGGAGGCATGATTCATCGGGAGAGCACCTATCAAGCAAGCCTTGGGCTCTGTACTAGTAACACACACACACACACACACACACACACACAATCTTTTATGAAGAAGGAACGTTTAAAGGGAGAATATAGAAAAGAGAAGCAGCTAAGAGTTAAGACTGCAAAAGCCTTGAGCTAGAAGGTCTTGGCATGTTCAGCTTGTGGGAGAATAGCAGTGACCAGAGTAGCACAGCATGAGGGGAATTCTTGTTTGGGGCCATTAATAATCAGTTCCCCAGGAGTAACTTGCACTCAGATACTGGCTGTAGGGTTAATTTTTCAGGGACAAAGGGGAAAATAGTTCTGGATGATTTGGTTTTATATGTCTGTAGGACTTCCAGGTAGGGGTATCCAGCAGGCTTTTAGATATTTACAACAAAGCTTCACAGAGAGCGATGGCCAGAAAATAAAAGCTTTAGGAGTTATAGTAGCACGGATCCATAATCCATTATCTGAAATTTTGAAAAATTTTAAAAGTTCTTGTAAATATTCATTTGATCACAAAACCAGAAATGAGCCTTTTTGATATCAAAACTTAAAAGGACCATGTAATATGATTATGTATAGCCCACTTAAACAAACCCTATTCAGAGTGTATATTGCTATGTTTTGCTACAGAAAGATCACGTCTTATTATAGGTGCTATTGCAGGCTCTGTTCTATATAGTTTTTAGTCTATTCTCCAAAATCTGAAAAATTAGGAAATCTGAAGCCCTCTGGTCTCTATAATTGATAGGCTGAAACAAGAAAGTAAAGACAAAAGTCTATAAACATCCAGGCTCCAGTGGTTCACATATGTAATCCTAGCTACTCAGCATGCTGAGATTTGAGAACCATGGTTTGAAACCATCCTGGACAGGAAAGTCTGTGGAACTCTTATCCCCAATTAACTATGAGAAAAACAGAAGTGGTGCTATGGTTCAAAGTGATAGAGTGTTACCCTGGAGTGAAAAAACTCAGAGACAGTGTCCAGGCCCTGAGTTCAAGCCCCAGGACCAACATCAACAACAAAAATGTCTATAGAGAACAAACAGGGAACCGTTGCATTTTGGATGAGTCAAAGAGCTGATAGGAAAGTGATGGTTAATAACAACTTTAGTTTTTCAGCCTTCCAAAAACAATTTTGGTGTTTTCTATATTCACAATCTCCAAGATTTCATCAGCAGAGCTCAGCTCTATTTGAACATAATAGTAGTTGAATTAATTATACTCAATCTGTTGGCTTCCTTTCTGTGGTGATTTTTTTTTTTTTGTTGGTCGTGAACTCTGGGCCTGGGCGCTGTCCCTCAGCTCTTCAGCTCAAGGCGAGTGCTCCACCACTTGAGCAACAGCACCACTTCTAGCTTTTTCTGCTTATGTGATGCTAAGGAATTGAACCTAGGGCCTCACTCTAGGCAAGCACTCTACCAAAAAAACCACCTTCCCAGCCCTATGGTGATTTTTTTTTAAGGCTTTTGGCATTCTTTCAAAAAAAAAAAAAAAAGCTTAGACATGTGCCCTCTGCCTTTGGGCATGTGACTGCTCTGACTAAAAGAGTAAGAAATAGGGTTGGAGATGTGGCTCAAGTGGTAAAGTGCCTACCTTGCTAGTATAAGGCCCTGGGTTCAAAGCCAGTACCATAAGAAAACAAAAAAGTAAGTTAGAAATGACTCTGTGATTTTCAAGGCTAGATTATAAAAGGTCATGAGTTCCTCTCTCATCCTCTTTGTTACTCACTTTTTGGGGAAATCAGACAGCAAAGAAAATCCAATAATATAAAAATTACTATCAAGGAGAACTTATTTCAAGATATCTGGTCGACCTCAGGATTCCCTGACAGCCTTGACATAGAGCCCAGCAGAGTTTTCAGATGTACTCCAGTAGGCTTTCCAAAACTGAGCCCTCTTAAACTCCCGATGCATAATATTGTATGAAAAATAATACCACTAAGAAATAAGTTGTAGCATAATGAACGTGACTAGGACATTTCTTTTTCCTCCTTTTATATCTGTGTTTCCTGCTACCACTTTAAAAATAAATCATGTACGGACTCTGAAGGTGGCTCAGTGGCCCAGTACCTAACATGTAAAAAGGTCCTGGGTTCAGTCTCCAGCACAGCATTGCAGATAGATAGATAGATGATAGATAGATAGATAGATAGATAGATAGATAGATAGATAGATAGACAGACAGACAGACAGACAGACAGACAGACAGACAGACAGACAGACAGATAGATAGATAGATAGATAGATAGATAGATAGATAGATAGACAGACGACTGTGTTAGTTGTCATCTCTGTGAGAAGACATCTGAGAAAGCAACATAAAGGAAGATTTATTTATGGTTCAAGGTTCCAATGTTCCAAGGTCCATGGTCAGCTCACTCCATTGCTTTTAGCTATGTGGTAGGACAGAAATGTCATGGCTGAAGGGAAAGGCAGAGGAACACTGTTTACCTCAGGAAGCAGGGAGAAAGAGAGGCAAGGCTAGGAACAAGACACATCCCCTTCAAGCCACACTCATAGTGGTCAACTCTATCTAAGTTCCACCTTCTAATGGCTCATGAAGTCATCTATGAAGTAGTCATCAATGGGTTAATCCATTAACAAGTTCAACACCCTTTTGATGCAATCACCTATTGACAGCAACCTAGCTGGGAACCAACCCTTCAACACATACGTCTTTTTAAAAGAAGGAAATTTCCTATCCAAATTGTAACAGTGATGTAGTGTTCCTTTACCAACCTTTCACTTTCCCCAAAGCTCTCCAACCTGTGTCACTGTTTTTCTCTCAACTTCTATGTATTCAACTTTTTTTTTTACATTCTATATGTGAATGAGATTATGCAGAATTTGCCTGTCAGTACCTGGCCTATGCACTCCAAGCTCATTCATGTTCTAGTCAGTGACAGGATATCTGTGCTCACCAGAGGTTTGAAGGGTTAGATATACTGATTCTTTGATTTGATAATGACACAAGGTACCTATCTATCAAACAAATATGATTTTGTGCCCAATAAATATGTATAATTATTGTGTGGTAATTAAAAATAAAAAATAAGTATGTGCCTTTGAATTGCTGTTTTAGAACTTATTCTTAGAGAATTCAAACCAAGAAAAATTGTGACAAATCAATAAAATAATAAAATTTCAACTATGAAAAATATACCAAGGGAGTAAAAAGAACTATATAAAAATGCCAATCTAATTAACCCCTAAGTAGAGAGATTGAGGTTGACTTTTATTTTTAATATATTTGTTAATTTTTTCTAAAAGCTATAAATATCTATTACTTTTTTTTTGTCAGTGAGAAACTTTTATAAAACCTAAGGGAATGAATAATGTATTTTATAAAGATTTTTCTGTGAAAATGACCATGTAACAGTTCTCATAGTTAAAATAAAATTTGTGTTCTGGAATTTTATTTGGGGTAGATCTTCTGCTCTAGCTTACTGGCCTCTACTTGGGTCCTTTGGATAGAGTGATGCTGGTGTCACATGACCCATTCTGACTAATCACTACAGCTAATAGGCACTATATACGAGCCCAGAAGAACCAATCTACCCTTTGGCCAAGAGACTCAGTCTGTATCTTTGTGAAATTTGAGTTAAGTGTAGTGCTGATAGTCACAGATCTATAAAAAATCACTTAGTACAGTCAGTACAGTCACAGAAAAATCACTTGGTACAGTACAGTTAGGTCTAGAGCTGGTGCCTGATGGCTAGCACCACATGAAAGATGAAGATGTGTGGACCGCAGATACTATGAGAAGAGCACTCAGGAGAAATGGGGCCAGTGCACAGAGAATATTTCTGTGTGTGTGTGTGTGTGTGTGTGTGTGTGTGTGTGTGTGTATGCATGTGCTAGCACATGTAGGGAGTAAGACTACTATGTTGCCAAGACTCTTGAATCCCTTCACCATGCCCTTGTTTGCCTGGCTCTCCTCTATGCAGCCAGTAGAATTTTATCTGAACGAGTTCATTTCCCACAGCACAACAACAGGAGTGAGGCTCCCATGGATGTGCTGTTACAAGCAGACTGCATTACTCGTCTCCCATCTCACTCCGAGCCAGTGCAACCTCAAGAGCTCTGCAGGCATACCCCATTTCTCTCTTCCTCCAGTGCTTATGTTTCCAGCAATGTCTACTCACTTTCTCCCTATCTTCTGGCTAGTGTACCTCACAGAACTCACAAATACTGACAATGAGAGGACTCTATGAATGGTGAAATACTCCAGGTTGAGAGGAAAACAAGGGGAAACTCAGAGTGTGTACCACTAGATTCCAGTGGACCACGGTGAGGTCAGCCCTTTTGAAAGGACAGATCCCCTGCTGCCATTAACGAGCTTCTACCTGAGCCTTACACAACCCTGTAATTATTAGTAATTTTATACATTTTATTTATTAGTTAAAGTACTGAAAACTCAGCAGGCCACACTCTATGAGTCAGACACTGTACCACTTGAGCCATACCAATCCTTCCAACCCTTTTTCACTTTAGTCATTTTTCAGATAGGATCTTGTATTTTTGCCCGCACTTGGCCTTGGGCTGAGATCCTCCAACCTACAGCCTCTTGCATAACCAAGATTATAGGGTTTAACCCCTCATCAGCTTGTTTCTTGAGATGGAGTATCACTAACTCTGTGCCGAGACTAGATTAGAACTGTGATACTTCCAATATCCATCTCCTACATCGTTGTGATTATAGGCACGAACCATCACATCAACTTGTTTATTTTAGAGATGGGGAAAGAAGGCTCAGAGAAGGTACATGGTTTGCCAAAAGACACAAGCAAATAATGGCAGTACTGAGATTCTGACTCTCATGGAGTTTCCATTTCAGTCTAGTCTACATTTGATTTTTTCTCTACTTGCAAACTTTCCGAGGAACAGCAATGTGAGCTACAGTAGCAGATGTGACTGCTGCTGTACTGAGACTGAGCTTGCTATTAGTGTGAGCCTCAAACGATGCCATCTAGTGACCAGCTGCCTCTCTCACTAATGCACAAGCCTAGTCTTTGTCTCTCACAAGCACCCATTTCCTAAACTTACAATTTTTTCAATAATTTTTATTGTTATTATGATGGTGATGTACAGAGGAGTTTCATAAATCAGGTAATGAGTACATTATTTCTTGAACAATATCACCCCTTCACATACTCTTCCCAATTTTTGCCTTCTATCCTCACCAACAAGTTGTATAGTTCATTTTCAACATAGTGTCTAGTGCTGCATTTGTTTACCTTTTGTCCCTCCATTTCTGTGCTCCCCTTACACTCCCAAGTACAGATAAACTAACAAGAAAAAAGGAAAAGAAAAACAAAAGTAACAACAAAAAGTCCTCATGTGGAAGAAATGTTCAACATCCCTAGCCATAAAAGAAATGCAAATCAAAACAACATTGAGATATCACCTCACTCCAGTTAGAACGGCAAAAATCAAGAACTCTAACAACAACAGATGCTGGAGGGGATGTGGACAGAAAGGAACCTTACTTCATTGTTGGTGGGAATGTAAACTTGTTCAACCACTTTGGAAAGCAGTATGGAGGTTCCTTAAAAGACTTCACATAGAGCTCCCCTATGACCCAGCAATCCTACTTTTGGGCATTTACCCTAATGTTTACAAACAAGACCACACTAAAGCTACCAGCACAACTATGTTTATTGCAGCATTATTTACCATAGCTAAGATCTGGAACCAACCCAGATGCCCCTCAGTAGATGAATGGATCAAGAAAATGTGGTATATATACACAATGGAATTCTATGCCTCCATCAGAAAGAATGACATTGCCCCATTTGTTAGGAAATGGAAAGACTTGGAAAAAATTATATTAAGTGAAGTAAGCCAGGCCCAAAGAAACATAGGTCCCATGGTTTCCCTTATTTGTAATATCTAGTATATGTATGAGTCAAGAGGAAAAGGTCAGATAATGTGATGTCAGGAAAATGAACCCTTAGATGTGTATTTTAATGTTTTTTTCTTTCATGCATGTGTTTCTAACACATTTATAAGATTATCTCTTTGTTGCTTTGTATGTCCCTCCCCCACAGTATAACCCCTGCTTTCACTATATTTGATGTCAGTATAACTTGTGGAGGAGATGGGGAAAAACCAGTTGTTTAAGGATACAGGTGGACCTGTTGCAACAATGAGAAGTACAAGTTGTCATGTCCAAAACGAGCTTTACAACGTTGGTGTGGGGGGGGGGGCCGGGGCGGGGGAAGGAGAAGGATTGGGATTAGGGGGGGAGGGGGGAGGCTGGGAAGGGATGTGAAGGGTAAACAAAGGAGGAGGCTGCAATGCTTGGTAAGAAATGTACGCATTATCCTGCCCATGTAACTGTAACTCCTCTGTACAGTATGTTCACAAATAAAATTAAATTAAATTAAAAAAAAAAGTCCTCATGTGTCCATTTCCTGGAGTTCATTTCAATAAGTATTATTTTATATGATCAGAAGCATAGAGGTATTGTGCCTTTGTGTTCCTCCCCTAAGAGTATCCTCCTTTGGTCTCACTGCATGTGAATGCCTAGTGTCTAGTATAATTTATCATGTCTTGGTGTATTTTAGATCTAGTTTCCACATATGAGAGAAAACATGCTGTTTCTCTCTCTGAGCATGCTGACCTCACGTAAAATGATTTGCTCTAGTTCCATCCATTTTTCTTGAAAATGACATAATACTATTCTTTCTAATGGCTGTGTCAAATTCCATTATGTATAGGTACTACATTTTTTAGATCCACTCATTTATTGTAGGGCATCTTGGCTATTTCCATAACTTGGCTTTTGTGAATAGTGCAGCAATGAACATGGTTGTGTAAGTGTCTTTACAGTATCCTGGTTTGTGGTGGTCTGAGTAGATGCCCAGGAGTGGTATGGCTAGGTCCTAAGGAAGATCTATGTTTAGATTTTTGAGGAACCTCCAACTACTGTTCAGAGTAGCTATATAAGTTTACATCCCTGTCAACTAAACCTACAATTTTTAAACTGGTAAACTGAGAGTCATGGTTATCCATGTTAGCTGTTTTTTGTCTCCATACCCACTATATCACCCGGCTGGATTCCTGCAGACCCAACTACCCAAGGAAGGACACAGCAGGAAGGGAGTTCCAAGCTCTACCTAATGTCACCTCTTTGCTAAATTAGTTGCAATGGCTCATCTTTTTATCCAGGGTAACCATAACATTTTAAGAGATAAATTATTATTTTTTTTTGCAAGTAACAGAATAGGACCACAAAAATAGGTACCATTCCATGGTAAAGGTAGAGATTTCTCTCCAAGACTTGTAATGAGATAGGTAATCCACATAAATAATGAAACCAGCATTTTTATAGACTGAAATGAGGTCAGTCATCTGGAAAGATATGTCATTTCATACTCCAGCAGCTCTCTGGGTCTGCATTTAAACATTCAGCTCGTGGCCACAAATCAATGCTTGCCTAGGAACTGTCCATCGTTTAACCCAGCCTGAAAGGCAGCCCTGAACACAGTGGATTTAACAGGGAATATCAGGGACTGACTCACGAATGTTCAGGAAAAGAAGGGAGTCTGCTGACAGGAATGCCAGGAAAAAGAGACAATGCAGGGAGAGCCCTTGTGACTCTTTTTTTGTTGTTGTTGCAGTGGCGGTGGGGGCAGGGAAGGACTAGGGCACCAAGGGGAATTGGGGAAGTCAACAGCTCCTTGAACTTTGGTCTCCCATACTTCCCTTACAGTAATCTGCTTTGGGACTTAAGAGCTCCTGGGGTTCTCTGTGGTGGCGGGTCCATGGATGGAAAGAAATATGATGTCATCATCCCACAGCAGGAAGGCCTGGGCATCCTATCCATGGTAAACGCTGGACCGGATTTTCACCTGCACTTCCAAGATGGAGTGTTAGGTGGCAAGCGTGTGGAAGCCATGGGGGTCCTGGGTCCGGGGACAGCAGGACAAGCAAGAATACTATTGTTGCTGACCTTGGACCACTCTACTACAGCTGCCTTCTGTTGGTCTCAGTCACTGGACTATTTCTATTACTCTACCACTGTCTGCCCAACATTTCTCACCATCTTTATTTTGTCCTTGCTTTGAGTGATTCTTTGAACTCTGTATTTTCCTATTCCCTTTCAAGTCTGCCTAGATTGTAAAGTTAAGTGGACACATGAATAAAAACTAAGTAATAACAGAAGAAAAAACAAAGAAGAGAAGGAGAGAGAAGATGGAAGGCAGTATTTCTTGTAACTTAATCTCAGAATTGTTCAATTGATTGTTAATTAATTAATTGTGGTATTATGCTAATTAGAAGTGAGCTGGGACACCCAGGCCATATCCAAACGAAGGAGCTAGGAACCATGGGACTTTTACTCCACATGGCTAGTACCTGATCTTTCAAGAAAAGTTATCAATCCATCTAAGTTCTTATGTGAAATCTTCCAATTTAAAAACAATGTGACTTGGTAATGAAAAAGTAGGTATATATTGTTGGTTGAATAAAACCTTATTTCTCAAACATAACCCATGGGACCCTATTATAAAATTTCTGGTCTAGGAACCATAGCAGAAGGAACAGCACTGACAAAGAACCAGGAGCAAGATGTTTGAGAAAGTGGAGGGGGAGGGGGTGGAGAACCAGTCAGTTTTAAAGTGGAGAGTGCTTGGGAACTACAGCTGCCAATCATCTGATTGAGATTTCTGTATTCATGTAAATTGTACAGTCATATTGACAAAATGACTTGTTTTCATTAAAGATGAGCCTTTGATCCCTGATCTGACAGCTGCACATCTGTAGAAAATGAGACATTTTGACATCCCAGCGCTGATCTCAATTGGACAGGTGGTTTCCTGCACACTAATGGAACAGAAAGACAATTGAACATTATTAGATAGGAGTGAATGTTCTCACACACAGGAAAACAGCTTCCCTTCCCCCCACCTCTGTGAAACACCATGATAAAGAACAGAAAGTGACTGGCAGAATTAGAGCTTCCTAAATGTCAGAGGAGCTGTCTCAGCTTGGCTCTGGCCTCTGTTAGAGAAGATTAGGATTGTTTTCAGACAAGTAGCGCAGGGGCTGGCGTGCCAGCTGATTCAGGGAGGAAAGTGCTGGCCTTGGAGGGTGGCAGAAAGCTAAGATGCTGCCTGGCCTTTTCATAAACAAAGCGTGCACCTTGCTGAATGAAACCTAATTTCTAGGCGTTCACTGACAGGCTTCGCAAGAAAACTCGGTGGCAAAATCTTCCTTGCTGTTTCATTCAACAAATACCTACAAAGTGCACACCTGTGCCAGATGCTGTGCTATTGTAGAAGACAGTCAAGGTCAGTTTGCCCCAGTGTCTAACAGACTAGAGGACAAGACAGGTGTTAGGCTAGTAACAATTAGCGAGAAAACTCTGATGTATATTTGGTGAGAAAAGATAGAGAGGTGCTGTAGGAGTTTCTTCCCAAAGTATCTCTACCTGGCGACTTGGGGAAGGCACCCAGAGAACCAACACATGAGAGTTGGCCAGATCTGGGGTTGTTTATAATTTAAGTTGTCATCATATAGGGGGAAAAAGAGCACTTTTTTTTTTAAGGCTGGGCCCTGGTGGCTCATGACTGTAATCCTCTCAGGAGGCTGAGAGGCGAAGATTGCAGTTTGAGCCAGCCTCAGACTAAAAGTCCCTATGAGACTCTTACCTTAAATGAACACTCAAAAAATCAGAAGTGGAACTGTGACTCAAAGTGGTAGAGTAGTAGTCTTGAACAAAAAGAGCTCAGGGCCAGTACCCAAGCTCTGAGTTCAAGGCTCATGACCAAAAATAAAATTTACTTATTTTATATTCAGCATAGGATTGCCCTTCAATACCCAGATTATTCCAGTGCATTCTGGAAAACAAAATCATCTCACATTTATAGTCAGAGAAGAAGATGAGCATGTCTCAAAATATTAATAATAGTGGTTCCTCTGTCCCCCAAAGCAAATCCTATACATTTTTATATCATCTTTTTTTGTCACATAGAAGAAGCAAGATAAAGCCAAAAGATGAATGGTGGAGAAAGCTCAAACACTTCTGGTGGAAGGTGACACAATGCAACCATTTTGGAAATAACCTGGAAATTGATCAGTTAAATACTCAGTTTAACTTCCTGACTATGCAGTTCCACTTAGATATATGCATAAGACAAATAGAGACACATCCACACCAAAATGTGTACACGTATATTTATTTACAATAGTGAAAAGTGGAGACAAGCCCAATCCCTTCTCCTCCTAGGGATAAACTATATGTGATATAGCAATCGGATGGAATTTTACTTGCATGAGAAGGATTAAAACACTGATATTTGCTACAGTATGGATGAGCAGTGAATACATTATGTCATGTGAGATAAACCCATCACAAAAGATTGACATATAGTATGATTCCATTTTTATGAAATGTCTACAATTGGTAAATCTGTAGAGTAGGTTACTGGTTGCTTAGGGCTTTGGGAAGAATTGGAAGATGGGAGAAGGGTCATAGCTAAAGGGTACAGGGTTTCTTTCTAAGAAGATGAAGACATTTTAAAATTGTGGTGATGCTAACCTATCTCTTTGTGCTAGGGCCCAGGTGTGAAAGGCTTGCTTCCCAGGGTGGCCGGCTGGAGGTGGTACCTTTGGGAAGCAGGGCCTGTAGGAGGTCTTGTTTTCCCTGCTGGTGTATCCCTGAAGGGGACTGTGGGATATTGGTCTGTCCAGTCTTCCTTTTTGTTTTTTTGATTCAGAATTTAAGCAGGTTTGTTAGGGTAGACCGGATAAGTCCACTATGATGTGCATTCCCCACCATATCTAAAACAGAAGCTCTAGAATTGGGAACTAAATTTTTTTCTCTTATATGTAATTGCCCTAGGTTATTTCATTACAGTGATAGAAAACTAGCATTGGTTTGAATATACTGAAAACAAAACAAACAAACGAACAAACAAACAAAAAACCATTGTGCCAGGTGCCAGTGGGTCACACCTGTAATCTTAGCTACTTAGAAAGCTGAGATCTGAGGATTGTGGTTCAAAGCCAGCCCAGGAAGCACTAAAAAGCCAAAAGTGGAGCTGTGGCTCAAGTAGTAGAGCACTAGCCTTGAGCAAAAAAAGCTAAGGGACAGTTCTTAGGCCCTGAGTTCAAGCCCCAGGATTGGCGCAAACAAAATTAAAACTAAGCCATTGAATCCTATCATTGAAGTAGGTGGAGATGAGGAGGAAGGGGAGGAGGAAGATGAGAAGGAGAAGGAAGAGGAAGAAACATAACAAGCCTACCATTCTTCCTACTTGAGTAGTGGAGTCAGTTAATGTAGATGATTGGGGGCTTAGATTACAATGCTGAAGTTCAACTCTGCTCCTCTCACTCGAAGTCCTTTGTCTTTAACTTCTTTTCCTCCCATTTAGTTTTCTTTTCTTTGTCAATAAATACCAGGAATACTTAATCATTTTTATTTTAAAAATCTATATCTGTACTGTGCAGTATATATTGCATTTGGAAGTGCACTATCTTTCTTTTGGTTTGGATTTGTGATGCTTTATCTTTCTGTCCTAGCACCCAAGCTCCTCATTTTCAGCTATCTACCATTACTTTTTAACTACCTCCGTGTGTTTACATTTCAGGGTTCCCCCATGGCTTTAACCTTCACACTTTTCCATTAATCTACAGAATTTAGCTTCATGGAGTGGCTGATAAGTCATTCGCCAGCCACAATTCCATTAGTGTTCCTCTCCTGGGACCTCAGAAAGGAACTGAGGTTAGACATGACTGATCTGATGATTCCAACTACGCCAGTGACAGCAAGTATTTTATATGTCAGAAAAGCTATTGGGTGAAAATTAATATTAGCGTTCATATGCACACATGATCTAAGAGTTGTAAGTTAAAAATTAAAATGAACAAAACTGCATAATTATTTATCCAGCTCTCCTGTTCCCTCACTTAATGCAATAAAATCAAAATGTTTGCATCTGACTAATTCAACAACTTGGCGAGTATCTGAAAGTTAGAGAATCTAAATTCATAAATGTTTGGTTTTTATAATGTATGCCATTTGTGGCCTCAGATTTACCTTTCCACTAATTTAATATGTAGCTTAATGTTAAATTGTTTACATTTTGTAGACACACAGGAGATTGGTGGTGGGAAGTCAGCCAAGAACAAGGAAAGAGTTCATGGGAAAAATTTAGTTACTCTCAAAACTGTGCTGGAGTTAATTTGCAGAGAGAATAATCCACATGTAGATTTTATTAAGGTTAGCTATGGAATCCCCAAAGACTAAAATACTAGTTAATGATTCTGACTAAGCGAGAGATTTACTGCCTGTTTCTATGTTTGGGAGATTTTGGAATATATATATATATATATATATATATATATAGTGAAAATACTGTACAGAGGGGTTACATTTACATGGGCAAGATAATGAGTACATTTCTTATCAAGCATTGTAGCCTCCTCCTTTGTTTCCCCTTCCCATCCCATCCACCCCCTCCCCCCCAACCCTCCCCCCCCCCACCAAAGTTGTAAAGTTCGTTTTCGACATAACAACTTGTACATCTCATTGTTGCAATGGGTACACCTGTATCCCTATTTAAATGATTTGTTTTTTCCCTTCCCCTCCACAAATTATAACAACATCAAATACAGTGAAAGCAGGGGTTATACCATGGAGGAGGGACATACAAAGCAACAAAGAAATAATCTTAAAAATGTGTTAGAAACAATTGCATGAAAGAAAAAAAAATTTGAATACATGTCTTAGGGTTCATTTCCCTAACATCAAATTAACTGACCTTTTCTGCTTGACTCAGACATATACTAGATATTGCAAATAAGGGAAACCATGGGACCTATGTTTCTTTGGGCCTGGCTTACTTCACTTAATATAATTTTTTCCAAGTCTTTCCATTTCCTAACAAATGGGGCAATGTCATTCTTTCTGATGGAGGCAGAGAATTCCATTGTGTATATATATACCACATTTTCTTGATCCATTCATCTACTGAGGGGCATCTGGGTTGGTTCCATATCTTAGCTATGGTAAATAATGCTGCAATAAACATAGTTGTGCTGGTAGCTTTAGTGTGGTCTTGTTTGTGAACATTTGGGTAAATGCCCCAAAGTGGGATTGCTGGGTCATAGGGGAGCTCTATGTGGAGTCTTTTGAGGAACCTCCATACTACTTTCCAAAGTGGTTGAACAAGTCCCTTCTGTCCACATCCTCTCCAGCATCTGAGATTTTGGAATATATTATCTCAAATTTTTACAATCAACCAAGGTAGGTTGATTATTACTTAATTATTACTTAACGTTTCTTAGATGAGGAAACTGAGGCCCAAGGAAGCCAAGCAGTGAACCCAAGGCTATAGGAGTACTATCATGGCTCCAAGTCCTGACAGACTTGGCATACTCAGCACACAGCATCGACTCCTTTGTCCATTCATTCATCCCTTGAATCATTACTATAACAAAGGACTCCCTGATTGTGGGACAGAAACAATTCAAAAATTAGGCTAGAGGTTATTATCTTGATTATAAATACTTTTCATGAAAAAGCATGAAAGGAAAGGATACTTAGCAGAGGCCAACATCTCTATGACACTAATTTTGTAAAATCAAGGCTTTCCACTCAACAGGAACAATCTGTCAGAAGCGCTGGGCCTCGATGTGGTTTATAGCCTTGACATCTCTCTCCATGTACGCTGGGCTGCTTTTGATGTTAGTCTAAAAAGAGTGCTTTTTCTTTGATATGTAAAGTTCAAAGCCACTTTGCTAGACTACAAGTTGAATAATAGCATGCAGGTGAAAAGAATTCTGGGTTGACTGGTAAACTATGGCCTCCACCCAAATTCCAAATATTTGTGTAAAATCAGGAAAGCAAAAAAAGGCAAAGTAGCAATGAAGGGAAATGGACCGCCTAGGAGTCTGGAAATGGACTTTGATGCCCTTTGGTTTTATTGTATACTCAGCATCTAAGTCAAGCCAAGGCAAATAATAATTAAAATAGTATTATTTTATCTCTTGGTTGAGTGTGCAGGCTAGATAGCCACTTAGCACAAACAAAGTACAACACTTGGAGATCTTTTTAGGAGGAGGACTTACTTTTTATTATTTGAAGAGAAAAATGCCTTTCCCATCCTCTGCATACTTACATTCTATACATCCCCTTTTGGAGAAATTGCTCCCTGTGGAATTCTAGGCAAAGGATCTTCCACTAAATGTTCTTTGCAGAAAGAATGAGATGGAGCTGGGAATGCTGTTGGCCCCACAACTCTATTTCTACATGGGAGAAACGTAGTAGGAATCTTCCTGTTTTAATTCCCAGACCTGGTACACCGTGAAACCTACATGGCCCAAAGGGACTTTGCTGGAATGATTAAGTTAAACATTATGGGACAGGGACTGGGAAGGTGGCTCAGTGGTAGAGTGCTTGCCTTGCATGCGTGAGGCCCTGGGCTCGATTCCTCAGCACCACATACACAGAAAAGGCCAGAAGTGGGTGCTGTGGCTCAAGTGGTGGAGTGTTAGCCTTGAGCTGAAGGACAGTGCCCAGACCCAGAGTTCAAGCCCCATGACCAATCCCCCCCCCCCCCCATATATATATATTTGGGATGGGAGGTTAGTGTGGATTATCTGAGTGGGCCCAAGCCAATCACAGCTCAGAAAAGTGAAGAACCTCCCCAGCTGGGGATAGAAAGATATGCCATCAGGAGGAAGAAGCAGAGAGATGCTCCCTGGCAAACCTTGAACATGGAGAAAAGGACCACAAACCAAGGAAGGCAGGCATGTTGTAGATGCTAGAGAAGTCAGAGCCATCATAGAAGACTCCAGCCCTGTTGATGGTTCAGGTTCTACCCATGTCAAACTTCTGACACATAGATCTGGAAGATTTGTGGTTTTTTTTTTAAGTTACTAAGTTTGTGGTAATTTATTGCAATAGCAAGAGAAAACTACTAAAGAAACCAAATAAAGGTAAAGATCTTGGTCTTTTCGGTCAGTCTGTCTTTCTACCTTTCTTATATTTCTCTCTTCTTGGTTTGGGAAAACACCTAAGTCATTCTTAGATTCTTAGACCAAAGTCAAAGTCCATATTTCATCGACTGATCTACTAGGTTGTTTCTTTGTTTTTATTTGAGATTTTGTTTTCTTTGAGATTATTTCATCCATGTCCATTGTTGTTTTCCATTTCTTATCCATTTCATTGCAGTGTAGTAGAATTACTGGAAACCTGTGCATTAGGGGGACCTGGTTAATGGACAGAATTGGAGTGAAATTAAGTTTAGTGTAGTGGAATGTATTTATGAAAGTCATAGCCACTTCTTTACACAGTTCTTATTGACTGACAGGGGCTAGAAATGGCTTTTGGACATTACCTGCTTTAGGGTGAAGTTAATGACATCAAGGTCAAAGACAAGGATCAGAAGCTCTATTGGGACAAGGACATGCCCTGAAAACCCTAACATGGACAGTACATAATTCAAGAAAATAAAAAGGCTCACAATATATCCCAGTGTCAAGAGCTGGAGCAGTGCCGTGGAGAATTCTTGCAAATACTACACACATAAAATTGCTTCTTCTCAGCATCTCAAGACTAAAATTCTCTCCTGTAAGAATATACTTGATAATTCATAACATATAATTATGAACTCCATATACATTTCTATGGATAGCATCTAAACTACCTTTGGTGAGATTCCCATGTTTCTGGTATATGATTCTGTAGCAGTGAGGGAGGTTTACATATTTTATACATCTTTATCAATAATAAAACACAAATTTTGACCGACCATGCTAGAGGAAAATAATTCATTTTCTTTTCTTCCTACAAAAGCCCTTTTTTTTAAAAAAAATGGTGTCATGGAAAAGCACAATCAAAGAATATATAGCCAAAATATGTAGAAAATATATTAGAAAAGGGGCCTCAGGGAATTAAAAAAATAAAAGCATATCTTTCTAGATTTAGGTAGCCTTAGTCTATTTTGTGCTATTACAACAGAACAGCCCAGACTTAAGAATTTGTTCATTTAATTTTGAAGTTCTAACAAGGGTTTCTTTCAGTATAACAGGATGAAGTAGGGAGAAATGGAGGGGGTGGGCATGGAGAAACATTTCCTGCTGCCCACACAGAAAAATGGAAGTAAAGTACTCCAACACTGTCAATAATCTCCATCTTCTAGTTCTGGAGGTTTGGCAGTTCTAGCTTGGAGGATCCCTGCCTGCTGAGTACCTTCTTGAAGTAGCGTCTAATGGTGGAAGGCAGATAGCAAGTGAGCACACTAGAAAGGAAAGGGAAAACAGGTCTAACTCTCATGAGGTCCTTGCTCCTGTGACAATGGCATTCATCTCCTCATCAAGGATCCTCCTTTCAACACTGGGCATTCTGTTTCCAATATATGAACTTTGGGGGACATATTCAAACCGTATTAGGGATTTTGTACTATTAGCTATCATTCTAATCTTGATAATTTATTTTTGTTTTGTTTTATTCTAAGTAAATGTTTAGTTTTCTATCTAATTTTATACTGTGTGTGTGTGTGTGTGTGTATGTATGGGTGTGGATGTGATGGTGAGGCCTGGGATTGAACCTAAGATTTTGTGCATGTTAGTGGAGTACTCTACCACTGTCTGAGCTCCAGAGGACTTTAGTTCAAAGCTGGCCTGGGCAGGAAAGTCTGTGAGAGTTTGACTCCAAAATAACTAATAAAAAAGCAGGGCTGGAGGTGTAGCTCAAGTGGAACAGTGTCAAGTGAACAAGTAAGCCAAAGGAACAAAAGGCCCCAAGTTCAAACCCCAGCATGGTCCAAACGCAAAACAAAAACAAACAAGCAAATATTTGTACGTACCAAATGTTTGTAAGAATAGAGTCAAACTACATATAGCCATTGAGAATGTCAGTTTGAACATTAGAATCATAGAATTTAAGTTCATACCAGGATATAAACTCCATGAAATCAGGGGCTTCACTTTCCGATCCCCTGTAATCTCAGCTGCAGAATTCAGCACACAACTTGTACTCAGTATCCATTTGCTTTGAATGAATGCATCGTCTTGTTTTGAATGGATGTATCATCTTAAAATGCCTGTAGTAATGATATGCTTTGGCAATGATTAGGATACACAGAGGTAAGATGTGAATACCAGAATCTAGATTAGAGAGAGGGGAAGAGTCTACCCAATAACTTGAGTCTTTATTTATTGTGTATTCAGGAACTCACAAATAAATTCCATTGGTAGAAATGCTCACAGTACCGAAATATTTTCACCCTTACAATTTCCAATTTCTTTGGAAACTCAAGGTAGGATTCTCTGTTGAGTTAAGTTAGGGTCTCCTGTCATTCATTTCCACAGATTTCAAAGGTTTTCTTTCTTTTTGTTGTTAGTACTTTACACATTTGAATTTAAATAATGATTCATATAGTTTTTGTTTGAATGCAGAGCTTTGTGACTATTATATGTGTTATGAAAGTGCACTTTCATTGTTGTCATTATTATCACTAAAAAACTTGCTAATATTAGCTTTGTGCCTGGTATATATATATTTGTTGCCCAATAAACATTTGCTGAATGAACTAATAAAGAATGCGTAAATAAAGAGATGTACATAACAAAACGTGACGGAACAAACATTCCTTCCTTCCTCCCTCCCTATCTTCCTCCCTATCTTCCTCCCTCTCTCTCTTTCTCCCCCCTCTCTCTATCTTTCTTCCTTTCTTTCCTGGGACTTGAACTCAGGGCCTCCTACTTGCTGGACAGGTACTCAGCCACTTGAGTCAGGACTCCAGCCCCATTTTGGGTTGATTATTTCTGAGTTAGGATCTCACTTTATTCTGGGGCTGCTCTTCTCATGCTTTCTATGTCTCTGGGGATAATAGGTACACAGCATCATGCCTAGACATTGGTTAAGATGGACTCTTGCAAACTTTGATGCCTAGATTAATCTCAAGTTCTGATTCCCCAATTTCCACTTTCTAAGGGCTCGACATTTTCTCTGCTGTAATCAGGCCTACATCCCTCATCTTTGGACTTCTGACTCTAACGATCTTCCTCATCAGTAGCCTTGTCTTAGAGCTGTATTTGCAGAAATGTCTTTGTGTGTGTGTGTGTGTGTGTGTGTGTGTGTGTGTGTGTGTGTGTGTGTGTGTCCTAATTTCTCTGCAGAACTTCTTTGCTTTGGGTTTGTCCAAAATAAGAGCCATTATCAATTTCTTCACAAAGGAGATTTTGTCCCCTTCAATAAGTCCTGCAAAACTATCGACTGTTGCTTATCTGTTATCAGGGAGAGTGTCCCTTTCTGTTTGCATGACCCTGTAGTTTTGTAGCTTTTTAATCTGGATTCATTTCTCTGTTCCCTGGTCAGCAGCCTTAGGGTTTGGCCCACATTGTGTGGACCGAAGCTAAATTCTTCTCTTTGAGTGGACAAAGAACCACACTGATTGGGGTCAGAACTACAAGGAGGTCCCTACTTGCCAGATAAATGAACACAGACAACTTTCTTTGTGACATTAGCATGAATTACTTCTGGCTGCAATAGGGAAACCATTTTCTAACTTAACTATTTCAAGTCCACTGGGTCTGCAAAAATTTTATGTTACTTCCACTTGGAGAATATTATAAATAACAATGTATTGATTTTTGTGTGTTTGGTCTTTGTTCATTTTTGCAAAGAGCTTTATATTTCTTCCAGGCAGCCTAGCAGTGCAGAAGCTAGGTTGTCTATTGAGGGAAGGCTCATTTTGCTTCTCTAAATCATTAGGAAATAGAAGGGCCTCTTTACTAGGCCTTCCACACCATTATCTATTATGATTAAAAAAATTAATCTTCAAGGGTGCTGGAGATGGGGAGATGGGGAGAATCAGGCTTCCACAACAGCCTAAATAGAAAAGCTCATGACATCCCTTCTCAAATGGAGGGAAGGAAGCTGAGTATGGTGGTGCACACTTGCAATCCCAGCAACCATGGGAAACCTAAAGTAGGCAGAGCTTAGCTCAGAGTCTCAGGCATGAAAACCTGTCCTAAAATTATTGGTAGAAAGCAAGACTGGGGACATAGGAGAAGGTCTGCTTAGCAAATGAAGGCTCTGGGCCTAAAGTCAAGTACTGCCAACCAAAAAATGAAACCCCACAAATCTTCAGTAATACTGTTGGTAACATAGGATCACATTTTTGTGTTATTTCTTTCCTAATGATCAAGAGTCAACATGTTTACTTACATGGGTTAGCTAATTGAATTTTCCCTGGGTAATGATCTCTTTCACAAATATTCTACTGATCACTAATCAGTTGGGACCTTCCTGGTTTCCATGTCTATTTGCATGAGCTTTTTATGTAGAGGATATATAAACTTTGAAATCACATCGGACACATCTTCTCATTTTAATATTGAGTCCCATAGTTGTTTGTGTATAGAATTTTTCATTTTTGTAGAATAAAATCTGCTGTTTTTTGGCTCTATAATTTCTTTTGCTGTTTTTAAGCTTAGGAAACCTTCCATCTTGTAGAAACTTGATAAAGAGTTGACCATTATTACCATTTCTAATATTTAAAATTTTAATGTATCTAGAATTTACTGCGGTGTATAGAATAAAACAAGGAATCCACTTGGCTTTCATAAACCATTTTCCTTTTTCAAGATTGTGAAAACATCATTTCCCTATCAATGGCTACAAGGGAAGGATGTGGCCACATGGCCATTATCCCAGGTGCACATTACGTTTTTTCTGATGCCTTTTAGAATCATTTAATCAGTTAATAAAGTTATGCTGTGGAGTTATCCTAAACCACTTCCTCGTCTTCCAAGACTACAAACTCTCCTGGGCTCTCTCTGGTTTCTGGAGCTATTTCCCTCAGTTTTCTCTGCATCATCTTTCCTGCTACCTAACTGCACTATCTTTTCACCATCTCTAGCCTGTGTGGTCTCCACAGTGAGACCAAACAGATCCTTTTTATTTATTTATGTTTCTTTTTAGTTGGTTGTAGGGCTTGAACTCCATGCCTGGCACCGTCCCTGAGCTCTTTGGCTCAAGGCTAGTGCTCTACCACTTTGAGCCACGGTGCCACTTCCAGTTTTCTGGTGGTTAAGTGGAGGTAAGAGTTTCCCTGAACTTCCCTATCTGGGATTTGAACCGTGATCCTCAGATCTCAGCCTCCTATATGGCTAGGATTTTCTGGCATGAGCCACTAGTGCCCGGCCAGATGGATCTTTTGAAAAATGAAATTAGAACATTGGTCAAATGACTATCATGAAGGCTAAGACTAAATTCAAAGACTTTCTCTGGCCTGCAAGGCTCTGGTTTTTTTAAACCAGTCTCCACCTTCATTACTCTTGGGTCAGTAATTTACTCATTGTTTTCAGACTGTATCAAGCCTGGTTGTATGACTGAGTCTTTGCAATTGCTGCTCTCTCAGGAAGAAATACTGTTCCCCTACACAGCCAATTGACTCTGTACTATGCTTTATTCAAATACCTATTCAAGTGTTACTTTCTTGGAGATCTAAACAGTGTACCCTTTACCTGGTTTATTTCTTCTTTCTGTGTTGCTGGGGATTGAACCTTGGGCCTTGTACATGTTAGACAAATGTTGTACCACTGAGCTACATCCAACTCTTGTTTGATGACACAGGGACCCACTATTGTATTGTACCTCTGATTGGAGTGGAACTTGTGATCCTTCTGTCTCCAGCTCCCCAATGCTGAGACTAGAGATGTGTCCTCTGTCCAGTTCCCTTTCTTCCATCTCCAAATAATAACAATATACCCCTTCTTATTTAATAATATACCTTTAATTTTGTGTCATATCTTATTGTATTGACCACAACTTTCAGAATAATATTGGACAATGTACCTTTGTGTGTGTGTATGTGTGGTTTTGGTAGTTATTTTAATGGAGATATCACCAGTGTTTTACTATTAAATATTGCTCTGACTGTTGGTTTTGATCTGACAATTTTTTCTATTTCTATTTTCCCATTTCTACTCTTAAAACAATAATTGGTGTTGAACCTTATCAAATGTGTTTTATCTATGTATTCACCTATGTCATTATTATTTTGTGATTCTGGGGATGGAATCCAGGGCCTTGTTCATGCTAGGCAAGCAATCTACCACTGAGTTACATCCACAACCCTCAAATATATCCAAAACATCTGTAGAAACAATTCTATCTTTTATATCTAGTGTGTGTTTGTAGATTTTCCTGAGATGAATGAGCCAACTACAGTGGATCATGCCTTTACATACTCAAACTTAGCAATATTTATTTTGTAAGGTTGTGAGCATTTTACATTTTTCCAATGGACTGCTGGGTATTCAAATTTAGCTTTCCTGCTGCCCTTTCATCCTATTCTTTTTAACTTGCCCTACCACTAACCATTACTACCTGCTTATACGACTGACAAACAGATCATAAAAAGGAGCTATTATGTATCTGCTTTCAGGGTATTGTCTCCAAAATAAAAACTGCCCTATAATCTTCCTAATGAGTAAGGAGGGCCAGGTGGTGAGTATCTACAGCGCACGGTTCCATCAAACTGGATTAGCAGGACCTCATCCTGGGCTGCAGATGAAAGCCCGCCAAGCCTCCAGTTTACATTTGTTAATGGAAGCCACCATTTGCAAAGAGCATTTTCTTGTGAAGAAAAACGTTTACGTGCATTATCTCATTGAGACTTCTCACCAGTCCTAGGAAGGAATTATTCTTATTTCTCTTTGGCAAACCAAGATAGCTGTGACAGGGAAGGGTTAATTATTCAGCCTAGCTCAAACAGTCCTTAGATGGCAGAGCTACAATTTACATGTAGAGCTGTCTGGCTCCAAAGACCAGCTGAATTTCCCAGGACAGATAGGGTGGGATATGGCAAAGATAAGGATGCTCAAGCTTGGAGACAGAGTACAAGGTGTGCCATGGAAGAGGGATGTTATTGAGATTTCCATTCATTCGAAGAGATGTTGAGAGCCCTTAGGGAAGAATCAGAGTAGAATAGGGAGAAGGGTGCTTTGAGCTGAGAGAACAACAAAGCTAAAGTTGCACCATCAAGAAAGCCTAGGATGTGCTTAGAAAACGAGAGAGTAAAGCTCTTGACATGGTGGCTTGTGTTCTTGGCTGCTCAATGATATAGATGAGGCTGGAAACAGATTTGCTTCCTTGAGAAATCTAAAAGATAGACGAATCGAGCTTTTCTGTTTTCTTTTTCTAACTTAAGGGTGATGTACAGAGAGGTTACAATTACATAAGTAATGAGTACATTTCTTGTTGAACAGTTTTACCCCTCCCTTGTTTTCTCCCATTGTTCCTCCTCTCCTGATCCCCCCATCTCAAGCTGTAAAGTTCATTTCCACCACGGCGTCTTGTGAGTATCACTGTTACATTGGTTCAACCATTGTCCATTTTATTATTCCCCTTCCATTCCCCAAATCAGATAAACATATATACAAGACAAAGGGTACCAAAATTAAAAAAAACAGTGAAAACAGGGAATAAACCAAAGGGGGGAAAAACAAGGAAAAAATAACTTCACACAATACATTAACAAACAAAAACGAAGAAACAGAAAACCCTTCTTGTTTCCATATCTTGGAGTTCATTTCAATTAGCATCATTTTATATGGTCATATGTACATAGCTGTGGAGCTATTGTGCTCACCTACTAGGACTATCTTAAACATATACTAAATTATTACAAATGAGGGAAAACATGGAGCCTATGTTTCATTGGGCCTGGCTTATTTCACTTAATATGATTTTTTCTCCAAGGCTTTCCATTTCCTTACAAATGGGGCAATGTCACCCTTTCTGATGGACGAATAGATAGGTTAGGAGAGAGGAGTCAGTCCTCTTATGTGGTATGTACATAGAACATAGGAAGCAAGGAACCATTGCAGCTATTTGGACAAGGGGCTGCTAACAATCAGATAAGAATGGATCCAAGTGAGTAGAGATAGGAAAATGATGCTCCCATTAATAAAAAGTCAAGGACTAAAGGTTTGAAGAGGTACATTAAGAACAGACATCTAGACCCTGACTTAGGATCTGGTAAAGGGAAGGTCTGGTGACATTGCAATAGTTTTCAGGGTACAGGGAAGAGCAGAGCCAAGATGGCTTCAAGGCCCGGGGGGCTGGGTCACTGGAAGGAAGGCTGTGTCTCAATGGATGGGCTGACACTAGAGGCAAGTGTGGTCGGTGGGTAGAAATTGGCAAGACACCCACATGGAAGTTCATTATTTCTAGAGTTAGGTTTGGACTCATTTCCATAAAAATAGTAACTCAATTGTGGGAGGCTTTTATTTTTTATTTAAGAGTATGATTTTTATTAAAGATCAGAGTGCTGAAGCCAAGCAGAGATGCTCCATTGTCATTGCACATCAAAATCACCCATAAAAGCTGGGCATTGGGTGGCTTACGTTTATCATCCCAGCTACTCAGGTGGCGGAGACTGAGGTTCAAAGCTAGCTGGGACAGGAAAGTCCATTAGACCCTTATTTCCAATGTACTATTAAAAAAGCCAGAAGTGGAGCTGTGGCTCAAGAGCACAGAAAAAGCTAAATGACAAGTGCCCAGAATTTAAGCTGAAGCTCTAATAATGGCGCGTGCGCGCGCACACACACACACACTCACACACACACTCACACACAGAGTCAGTCGGAGTTATTGCTGGAAAAATAAAAGTTTTAGACTGGAGGTTTGCAAACAACTTAGCAACAAAACTTCACTATGGAAATAGACCAAAGCAGAACCAGGCTGCAGGAACCGCAGCCCAGAACCCAATTTGTTTCCTAGTTGCCCTAAACTCTGCCCAACAGGTTCAGTCCAGCCTTCTCCTTTTCATGGAAGGAGAGGAAGGCTTGTGAGGGCAGAAGCAATTGATTTATGTTAACACTGTGGTTGGGTCCCTCTCCACTTTTGTTCTTCTTCACAAGGAGAGAGGGCTGCTTCCTCTCTCCTAACCTAGCTCCCCCAGATTCACTCTCCATTCCAATAAAGAAGTAGAGGCATCAAATTACCCTGGGCAGCTCTGCTACAAGGTTAAGTGAGGGAAGAGCTGTGATTCCTTCCTGTCCTGAATTCTGCCTTTCCTCTACAGGGATCTCATTTATCTGGACTGCTCTAGTTTCTGCCTCGCTCATAAAGCCAAGCGGCCTGCACAATCGTTATCTGTCCAACACAGGGAGATAAAAACGCCTGGTTAGTTTTAAAGGGAAAGTTTCAGTGATTGAAATTTTATCAACAGGATAAATGTGGGAAACTTTTATTTATTTATTTTTTGGTTCATATCCCTATCTGAGGAAAAGAGACCTAAGGGCTTATTGAAAATGAGGATTGTTAAATAACTTTTGAATATCTTCCGTGATTATCCAAGAAGGACACTTGGAGATCTGTGCGCTCCCTAATAGACTTTTCTTTTGTTTTGAGTTTATTATTTTTCTGTTCATTTGTACTGGGGCTTGACCTCAGGACTTCTTATTTGCTAGGCAGGTACTTTACCACTAAGCCAAGCCTCCAGCCATTGATAGACTTTTGACACTATGTATATACTTGGTAATCATTCCCAGGCCGTCTCCTGGCTGCAATGCAATTCCTTGGAAATGTTTATCATCATGGATAGAACCACAACTTTGCAAGAGATACATTTCTGACAAGAGTAAAGTTAACCTTGAATTCCTATATCTTTATTATCAGAAATTTGAAAGATTCTTCCCAAACAATTGCATCAGGGAGATTTATTTATTATTTATTTATTACCAATTTTCTCATTCGTGCCACTTTCTTATACAAGGTGTCTTGGCCGAGTTGAGTTGCTAATATTCTGTTGCATAATCACAGGTGTAACCGGGATGGTTAAGAAGCCAGGCTATTTTTCTATTACCACGCAGGACCTCTCTCTTGCGTGGAGCATCCCTCTCTTGCGTGGAGCGTCCCTCTCTTGTATTCAACCACGCAAGTCTGAATCCATCTTTCTTTTTAAGGAGACTGGCAACATGGTTTTCTTTTTCTTAATGCCAGGTGATTCTGCAGATTTCTAGTTAATGTACAACTTCCGGTTCCAGCTGCAGAAAAACAGTGGTTGCTCTCTCTCTCAATTACCTCCCAGCAGTCTGCAAGAATACCCATTCCTTTTATTTCTGAGATCGTTGTAAATTTTCTTTCTCAGTACTGTGGGGCAGGGTCTACTCTTTGTGTCTGGGGTGGGCAGAGGTGGGGGCGGGGGGAGCTGTGCTCTGAGTATGCCTGTCTTTCATTTATGGCAAGTTGGCCACAAACCTGCCAAGGCAGAAGTCTGCCCCAGCTCTGTGGGACAGAGCTCCCTGGTGCCCCACTTTGTGTGGCCAGCACCCCATCATAGAGCTCATCATGCCTACTGGTGCCTCAGAACCCACACCCCAGTTCACTCACATAGTAGCACTAAAAATAAACTGGGGAATTCAGTAAATGAATAATTCAGCGAACATATTCAGTCTTGAATATCTGAAAACTCCTATTTAACAGAGGATTGAGTTTACCCAGCTGTTTACATTTTCTCCCTGCAATCTCGCTCCTTCTTTCTTTGATTTATATCAGGAGGCAAAAGCAGCTGTGGCTCGAAATACATATGCATTCGTTTCCAGACTCCAGCTTTTGCTCCTCCTCCGTCTCTCCTTTCCCCTGGGCTGCTCCTTACCCATCTCCAACTTCACAGGTCTCAGGCACTGTGTGGCTGGTGCCTTAGCTCCATGGACATCCTGCTGGCTGTGAGGAAGCATGTAGGACCATGCTAATGAACATAGCTTGGGTTGCCCATGGACAAGGCACTCCTGTCTTGTTCATTTATCTTAGCAGTCGCCCTGTTTACATGCATAAAGGGATAGGGGAAGACTTTGAAGGGGGCTTGAGTGTGGCATTTCCCAATACCTGGCCATGTGTTAAAAAGTCAGATTCCTGGATTCCTAATAGGTCCAGAAATGTGCACATGTAGAGAAAGGGCCTGGAAATCTGCATTCAGATCAGTGGGGCGAGAGAATCCTTATTGCTACACAAGTTTAGGAAAGAACACTGCTCTAGAAAGACTTGTTGCTCCCTGCTGGGAGGAGCCAGAAACCCAACTCCTGTGTCAGACTGGCAGAGTGAAAGACTAGATGCCAGAGTTTCTGCTCAGGGTCCATACTTGGTCCTACAGGGGTGGTGCAGAAATGAAGAGTCCTCAGAGATGGAAGAGTTACAAGAAAGGACAGGGTATCTCTTAGTAACAGCCATTGAGCTCAGACCAGACCTGCTATAGTGTGCTTTAGGCCTTCAGATTGGATGTAGTCTTTCTTCTAGACCAATGACCTGGTCCATTAGTGAAACCCTGTATAGGTGTTCCTCTAGTTTACCCTGCCTGAGAAGACTTGGAGAAGAGAAGGTGGTAATGGGTCACTAGAGCAGACACAGGTAAAGTGAAGTTCTAGATGCCACAATGTGGAAGCTTACACGGAGCAGCAAGGAACGAGGGTTCAACATACAGTAGTTGGGCTTTTTGTTGTTTGTTTTAATACAAATTCGTCATATTCAGAGATGAAAATTCTTATTATGAACCTCAAATGTTAGATTCCCTGGGTGATATTAAGTCCCTCTAGAGCACATTTTGAATGTAAAATTTTAGATTTTCAATGATTCAAGCCTTTTGTATTTTTATAGAGGATAAATGATCATTGAATCCAAATAAAGCAAAAATTAGTTTTCAGTTATAAATCATTTACTGCCTATCTTATGCCTAATAACTTAATTATGTCACTCTGGAATTGATGAATTTGTGGGGAAAAAACATGCAGAATTATATTGGCTATTGCTGTGAATCCAGTGATGTGAAGATGTTAGATTTATGTATGTTAATTTGATTCATATGCAAGTCAAAACATGCATATTTTTAATCAGCAGATGGTT
Source organism: Dipodomys spectabilis (assembly GCF_019054845.1). Classification (NCBI taxonomy): domain Eukaryota; kingdom Metazoa; phylum Chordata; class Mammalia; order Rodentia; family Heteromyidae; genus Dipodomys; species Dipodomys spectabilis. The sequence goes on from NW_024870974.1 coordinate 8,045,547, forward strand.
TAATATGCTTTTCACACTTGTAAAATATGAGAAGTACTGCGAGCTATTTTCTGCCTTGTCATTCATTCTGTCAACAGTACTTATTGTGAAGCCAGTAAATGTGGTGCATTTGGGTATAAGGCAGACTTACAGATCAAATGCAAACTACATTCCTATGGAGAAGGGAGGGGAAACCTAAGCACAGATTTTTCCTAATGTATGCATTTATTGTGTGAGCCATTTGAACACAGGATTTAAGTAGACTTCCAGTGCCTCGAATTTCAGAGTGGCCTTAAAACTAATTTTTGGTTGAACTTGTAATTACTCTGTGTATGTCTGTGTCTTAAACTCAGAGCCTTGAACTCCTACGCAGCCTTTCTCGCTCAAGGTTGGCATTCTATCACTTGTGCCAGAGCTCCACTTCTGGCTGGTTAACTGGAGATAAGTCTCTCGGACTTTTCCAGCTACGCTGGGCTCCACCTATGATTCTCATATATTAGTTTCTTCAGTAGCTAGGATTAAAAGTATGAACCACTGGCATCTAGTTTATTACTCTTTTTATTGAAGTCATTCATTCATTCACTTACCCACTTATCCACTAGATAATATTACACAACCCACCTGCCTGGAGGATACGTAAGCAGCACATCATAAAGAAAACCTGATGAGAAAAACCCTGGAAGAGTTTTCAGATCTACTTTAAAAGGAGATGATGAACTGTTCAAATGGAATCTCGGGTCATTTGTGCAGAGGTAGCTGGGCCCTCATCCCCACATCCTAGCCCTCTTCCTGTTTGTTGGGCCAACTGTAGGACGGAGGGGTAAAGATGGCTGCCTTCAGAAGACTGCGACTACTGAGGACCACAACTTCTGCAGCTGCTCAAGCTGTTGCCCAAGGCCTCTGGTTAACCTCCTTCCAAAAGCCATTTCTGCTCCATAGGCTTGTTTTGGTTGTCAAGGACTAATTAGCCAGTGATTAAGTTTACTGGGGAAGCAGTTCTCCATTGAAAAGAATGCTTGAATAGATCCCTGGGTAATATGAATACTTTATATGCCTTTATTTCTTAACTTATTTTTATAGCTCTGTTGTTTCCTAAGTGGAGGACAGACATATGGAACTCACTACCCTGGAATTCATATAGGAGCTAGTCAATTTTCATTATATTTTAGACGGCTGATAGCAACTTAGTGGTCTACTTTGAATTATTGTTTAGTTTGACATTCATTGTTAACAGAAGTCTTTTTATCATGGAAAAATAGTATATATGTATATATATATAACATTAAATTGACCATTTCCAAGACTTTGAAGTGAATAGTTCAGTGGTCTTGTGCATGTTCACAACGTCTTTTCAACCACTAGTGTCATCTATTTCCAGAACTTTCTTATCATCCCAAATGGAAAACTGTACTTATTGAACAATAGCTTTCTCTCTCTCTGCTCCCTCTCCTCAACCTCTGCTAACCCTTATTGTACTTCTGTCTCTGTGGATCTGATTGCGCAGAGTATTCATCTAAATGGAATCACACAATTCTTGGCCTTGTTTCACTTCACTTCATGTTTCAAGGCTCATCCATATTGTAGCTATAGCTACTATTAGAATTACATTCTGTTGAGGGCTGAATATTCCTGTGTGTGTGTGTGTGTGTGTGTATGTGTGTGTGTGTGAGACATGTATGGATTTTACATTTTGCTTATTCACCTGTTGATGGTTGTTTGGTTTGTTTCCACTCTTTGAAAATGCACTGCTGGGAAGTGGCGCTGTAGCTCAAGTGGTAGAGCGCTCACCTTGAGCTGAAAAGCTGAGGGACAGTGCCCAGGCCCAGAGTTCAAGCCCCACGGTCGACCAAAAAAAAAAAAGAAAATGCACTGCTGTAAACCTTGATGTACAAATGTTCATTTAGGTCCCTTATCTCAGTTCTTTTGGGGAACAAGCCTAGGAATGAAATCGTTGGAAATTGTATGGCAATCCTTTATTTAATATTTGGAGGAAACAGCAAACTTCTCCATAAAAGCTACACATTATTGTTAAATTTAAAACTTATTTCTCCAGACTCTTGGTGTTATTCAAATAAATGATTCAGATATAAGATAGTCTTCAAAAAATTAATTTCTATTTCAGTAGTTATGCTCAGTAAAGGCTATCCTAGAGAAAAGAGAAGGGGGTGTTCAGGAGGAAAGATGAGGATAGGAGAAGTTCTACCCTGAACCTTCTGCACATGCATGCTGTGTTTTGTTTGAATTGTAGCACATAGTCCGTGTGACTCATACTCTTACTTCTGCTCATTTTTTTTTCTCCAGTTGGACTAACAGGGACGCAGGTGCTTTAGCAGGAGATGCATTGTACAAATACCACAAATATTTATGGCTGACTCCATGGATTGTGTAGACTAAAACATAACAGAGAGCAGATAAATCTTCTAATATCCCTTTCTGTTTCTGGATGCTAAGTTCCAAGTTCTAGCAATTATAGATCCATGGGGAGGAGTAATGTTCCATAAAAAATAAGCTTGTTTTTGGCTTTTTTTTTTGTACCTGTACGGAGGCTTGAACTCGGGTCCTGAATCATGTTGCTTGGACTTTTTTTTTTTTCCTCAAGCTAGTGCTCTGCAACTTGATCCACAGCTCCATTCCTGGCTTTTTTGGTGGTTAATTAGTGATAAAAGTCAGACTTTCCTGCCGTGGTTGGCTTCCAACTAAGATCCTCAGCTCTGAGGCTCCTGAGGAGCTAGGATTATAGGCGTGGGCCACCAATGCCTGGCTAGAAGCAAGGTTGTTTTTTTAAGGTAAAAGAAATCAAGTGGTAATAGAGGAAATTACTGAAGCTGGGCTAGCCTCTCTACAACATGTGAGCCAAGGAGGGTGGACTCCTGACCCAAACATCAGAGCCAAGAAATTGAGGTGGAAGTTGTTGCCATTCTGACAGCATGTTACTCTGCACTGCTTTTGGGCATTGGCAAATGGAAGGTGAAACAAAATTAGGATTTTTCTCTGCAGAGCCAGATGAAGCATTTACAGATATTCAGGAGCCCAATATCACAAAATATTGACAACAGTTTCTTTTGTCATGTTGCCAAGGTATTGTCTGTATTGTCTGATGAGAATATCTTACCTTTGAAAACATAAAGGAAGGTAATATTTTCATTTTCTTGAAAGGTGAGAGGTTTTTTTTTTTTTTTAAAGTTCATATAATATTGATTAGAACATTTTGGTCCATGCTACAGAAGTGAGCTTGAACTAAATCAATCAGAAAGGAAATTCTCTGGAAAGAAATGGGCTGGTTCATGGTTGTGGAGGATGGACAGAAACAGCAGGAAAGGAGCGTGCTGAAGGTCTCAGAGGACAGCTGGGCCTGTCCAGGGGCCTGAAGGAAACTGTGGATGGTGTTTGGCCTTTTTCTCTCTCTGCTTACTTAGTAGCACCACTACCATCATGGGTGGTTCATTTATTTGAATGATTCTCAGAGGTCTGGCTATTTACAAAGCAAGAGGCAGTTGAGATGTGATTACCAAATAAAGGGGCTGACAGAAGTTTTCTTTTTAATTTTTTTTTTTTTTGGGTCCGGTTGTGGGGCCTGAACTCTGGGCCTGGGCACTATCCCTCAGCTCTTAAGCTCAAGGCTAGCACTCTACCACCTGAGCCACAGTGCCACTTCCAGCTTTTTTTCCTTTTTGCTTATGTGGTGCTGAGGAATCGAACCCAGGGCCTCAGGCGTGCAAGGCAAGCACTCTACCACTGAGCCACCTTCCCAGCCCTTTCTTTTTAATTTTTAAATCAATGAGTTCTTTGGCATTTGTGAAATAAGTTTGTTTTTAAGCTTACTGTACAATTATGACATTCTTACTTTAGAGACCGAGCCTCACTGTGCATCCCAAGCGGGCCCCAAACTTGCTTTGTAGCTTAGGCTGGCTTCGAACTCATGATCCTCCTATCTCAAAGCTCCTGAGGCCTGGGATGATAGGTGAGCGCCGTCATGCTTGGCAATTATAGTATTCTCCATAGGCGCATTCAATCACATTGCACTCTGTATTCTTTTTTCATTTTGATAAATATTATTTTATATGATCAGAGGCAAATAAGCATTGTGCCTTTTGTGTTCCTTTCCTAAGAGTAGCCTCCTTTGGTCTCACTGTGTTTGAATGCCTAGAGTCCTGTACAATTTTTCATGTCTGGGTGTATTTTAGATCTAGAGAAAATAAGTGCCATTTGTCTTGTCTGAGCTTGACTTACTTCACTTAACATGATTTGTTCTAGGTCCATCCATTTCCCTGGTCTATATTCTTCTTGAAGCTCTGAAAATGAATCTTTCAAATATGGATTCACGGACATGGAGCCAGAGGGTCATATGGGGTAAAATAATCCTGGGGAAATCAGTTAACCATATTTTAGAGAAATTTGTCATTTCTTTACTTTTCTTTCTTCTATTTTTCTTTTTATCTTTTTGTTCTGAGACCGGGACTTGAACTCAGTACCTGACACTTTGCTCATTGGCTGGCACTCTGCCAACTGAGCCAGGCCTCCAACCCCTAATTTACTTACTTTGCAACTAAAGAATACAAGGCATGACATTTAATTCATCAAATCAAACAAAAATACAGTTTGATCTTATATAACGGCTGACTAAAAACAATGTTTTAAGTAGACCTCATTTCATGAAAGATTTTGAAGTAGGATGACCACTGTTTTCTTCCAGATCCTTCGTCTGGCACATTTGAAGTACTCGCTTCAAAGTAGCTAAAGCCAAAATGAGATGGGAATGGGAAGACTACATCTTAAGATCTCACACATCTCAGGAACAGGGGCCTTCTGGAGCAATCGGAAGTAGAAAGTGCTAGCCCAGCCAGAAGCTTTTCAGAGCACAAAATGAATAACCATTTGTGGCTGCCAGGCTGTCAAAGGTTGTGCCTCTGTTTTGTCTCCACATTTAGGTTTCCTTCCTCTTTCTGCAGAGAGAGGAGGAGATCCTCAGCTTCCTTCTCGGAAATTCAGGTCCCAGCTCTTGTGTAAATATTGCCACCACCTGAGCTGCATGGTGATTGAGTCCTCGCTGCAGAGCAATGGGCTCTTATGTGGGCCCTGCCTGCCTCCATCTTGGTCTGGAAATCATGAAGGCTGGAGGTCAGGTATCACCCTGTCGTTGAGGGAGAAAGAGGCTTTGGGATCCATCAGACATGCACCCAGACAAGGTTGGTCCTGTAGGTTTAGGAGAGACAGAAGCTAAAGAGAGCAAGCAGGAGGGCAAAGGAAGATGAGAGAGATATGGGACCTTGAAGGTTATTGTAGAAGAGAAAACCAATGAAGGGTAGAGGAGAAGCTAAACGCAGTGATTAAGTCAAAGGGCTTTGTTTCAGATAAGTGAAAGAATACCCAACAGGGGTGTGGGAAACAGAAGAGTCAGGTAGAGAAAGAGAGAAGGGAGGAGGAGACAGGCAAGAAGGAAGAAAGGTCCAATGTCACAGAGAGTCAAGCTCCTTAAAGGTAGTGTCTTGGGTTGACATGCTATTGTTCTATCTTGTTCTACAGAGGCAGCTATTTGAATATGTTTTCTCATTGCCATTTGAAAAACTCCTTAACTTTTCAGTAATTAAACTTATTAACCATTTTTCAATCCAAGAGTTACAAAGTGGCTATTATAGTCTGCAGAAAGGCTACTCTTTTACTGCTTTAAAATAGACCAGAATTTATTGAGTTGTGAAACAGTTGAGAAAACTAAATATGACCACTATTTAGCTACTTATATCCTTATTTATGTTGATCTTCTTAATTGTAAAAATATTATAATCATATGTTTTAAAAATGGAGACAGAAACATGAAACTAAAATTACATACCTCCATAACCTAACAATTACTTTTGTTTGGCAAGAATTAACTCCTAATATTTTATTTTATTTTATTTATTTTTTTGGGTCCAGTCGTGGGGCCTGAACTCTGGGCCTGGGCGCTGTCCCTCAGCTCTTCAGCTCAAGGCTAGCACTCTACCACTTGAGCCACAGCACCACTTCCGGCTTTTTTCTTTTTTGCTTATGTGGTGCTGAGGAATCGAACCCAGGGCCTCAGGCATGCAAGGCAAGGGCTCTGCCACTGAGCCATCTTCCCAGCCCCAACTCCTAATATTTTATATATACTTTTTTATTTGCAATTTTGTAGAATTTTTTTCAAAACAGATATACCATCAACAGACTACAGATTTCAGAAACAACAAAAGAGATATTTAAAAAATAAAAAGCAGTACCCTTCTTTCATCGTAGTTTTGTGTTCTCCAGTTTTCCCCCACAATTAAAAATGCTTTTTATTTCCTCCCACGGATGGCCTAATCTGTGTACATACATTCCTTCGGCAATACAATACAAATGCACAATACAAATATGTGTTCACAATACATGTACATTTTTTTGCTATCACACTTAATTTATTTTTCCAACATGGTAGCCTATATACGTTTTTGCATTGTTTTTCCACTTTACAATAGCACATAGAGATAATTCTATGTACAAAAACCTTTAAAATTTAACATAATGGACACACACATTGCCATTCTCTTTATTCTCATCATCCTTGGTGGCTGTAAGAAGTTAGAGCAAATGATTCATCTCTTCTTTTAATAAGTATTTACCAAGCACTTGCCACATCTGCAGAGCAACAGTGATTCTAAGATGGAAAAAGAAGATGAACCACGTCCTTGAAGGAGTCACAGAAGAATGGCTGACACAGACAGGTAAACAAATAATTACAGGTAGTCTCTATATACCAAGGTGGAAGAAAGTAAGTGCTGGGAGAATAAAGGAAGGATATTCCAAGACCCTTGAATGAAATGTTGAAGAGTTAGGGAGTCAGCTCATAGACAAGGAGCAAGAAGAGACACCAAGAATGAGATATGCAAATGACATGACCACCTGGTCCAGCTGGGTAAAGATCCTGCTTTTCGGTTTTGAACTTGTGGCTAAGAGATCCATATTAAAAAATGCAATTATATGTAACCTACAGTAGATAACTTTTTCTAGATTTTGGAGAATTTCTTTGGCTAGAGTCCCAGAAGTGGGATTGCTGAGTCAAACTATAGAAGGACTCTGACCTCTACATTCAGCCAGAATGCTTTCAAAAGGACCATTTTGTTTTGTGACAATTCCCACAAGTGATGTATGTGCACGCTGGGCCTCCGTAGCTTCTTACCTGTACCGTTTCTTTGTTTGAATATGTATTTCTTCGATTAAAGCTAAAGATCCCTATGGATTTGTTACAACTTCTTCTTATGTGGGTTTTTGTTTACATACAACCCTTGAGAATCTATATTCAACGTTAGCTGTCATAAGCCTTACTTACAATGCAGATATTCAGATTTTCATTTTTCACAAAAGGTGCCAATATCTTTTTCTGGTTGGGTTACATTTTAAAAACTTCAACGTAAGTTTTTAAGCTAGATCCATTTGTATCAGTTTCCTCTTTTTTCTTCAAAGTTGAGTAGCATTTCTATTTAGAAGTTTAACAAGTATTCTCTTTTCTTCTTAATATATATTTGACTCATTAATCATTAGAACTTATGTTGGCTATATGAAATGGTCTGAGAATTCAACTAGCTTTTCTCCTTCTCCCAATTACCAATGAGTTATTTGAACTTTACTTTCTCTATTGATTTTTCTGTGTAAGACTTTATTTCTTTAGATCAGTTTTGTGTTCATGGTGAAATGGAGATGAAGCTGACATACCGTATGATTGCTTGTTGCACGACACGAATAGGGAAAGGAAGGGGTGAATGGACAGGGTACAGATGGCTTTTAGGACAATGAAAATATGCTATATGACATGGTGATGGTGACATGTGTCATTATACATTTGTCAAACCCCAGAGAATATGCTATGTCAGGAATGAATCCTAACCTAAGGACTCTGGGTACAAATGATGTGCCAATGAAGTTTCATCAATTGAAGCAGATGTACCACTGTGGTGTGGGGTGCTGGAAAAACTGTATGTGGGGACACAGGGGGATGTGAGCTATTTCTATATCTTTTTTTTATTTCAAAGATTAAATCATTTAGGGATCAACTAGGTCATCCATTGGATTGAATTTCCAGCCCTTTTCTGAAATGTGTCACATCAGCTTAAGACAGACATTTCCTCTGACTTATCCAGTGTTCCTGCAGCAGCGTTTCTATTTATATATTGAAAGTATGACAACACAGCACCAATAGGCTTAGGTAAAGCTTGTCAGTGTTTTGTTAATAGGGAAATCTGCCACGGAAAGACCTTACTTTGGAAGCCTACCGGATTGATGGCCGAGGGCACTTTTGAAGAAGAGAGATTATTTCACCCGAACAGCTGAGGACACTGTTAGTCAAGGTCCTAGCGTTGGTGGGAAGGATGAATAGAATCTGCTACCGTTATGGGTACCCAGGCTCAAGTCTGTGACTTCAATACAGCTTCAATCTTGTTGGAAGCCAAGCCCATTAGGAAATGTGGTTTATTGCAAAACAAAAAGGAACTCCTGGCCTTACTAAAACTTGACTATGGGTTGTCAGCCAGCCAGCCATGGTTCGAGCTAGGCGAGAGTTAGCTAGCTGGGAACTTCCAGCCAGAGACTCTCCAACCTACTGAAGTGCCACCTGCCAAGCTTATCAAACATGCAGATTTCTGGGCCAGTAGGAGGTCTCGCTGGGTGGGCTGTGGAAACTTAACTGACCTCTCTTTGAAGCCTGGAAAAGATTTTAAAAAAATTCCCATAGATGCTGCTACAGCTTTCTAAAGGATTTTCCTCTTCCCGTGAAACACTGGTCCCTGCGTTCCTGGCACAGGAGGGCGGACGCGCACAGCTGGGCACATCTGCTCAGGTAGAGTTCTGCGAGAATTTCCAGGCGTTCTGCGTCCTGTCCTTCCCCAGAGGTCAAGAGCTTACTTGATTGGTGATCATCCAGCCCAATCGGATTTCTCAGAGGACAGCTGAACCTTCAACGCCACCATCACCCAACGTCCCACAACTGCTTCTGGACTGATTGGAGTTGGAAAGCACTCAAGGACCACCGGCACTAGTGGACTAGTCGATGAGGGGGCGAGGGGAGCGGATAGAGGGATTTGTGTGGTTGAAACAGACTAGTCTAGGGTCAAGATAGTTTGCAGCCATGTCTCTCGAGCCCTGTGCCCGTTTTGGGGAATGAAACTCGTCCCAATGGCAGGCTGGGGAGGTTGCCTAGAGTCACAGAGACTCTCTTTTGTAATGCCATTTCCCCTTCTCCCCCTCCCACCCCCCCATTCTGTCCTTTGTACCCCCTCCTGGAAGTCCATGACCATTTTCCTCTCCTGCTCCTGGGGGCCATAGTGTCTCCTGCCGTATACCGGGTGGTGGAGAAGGGGGCTGCGGTTAAGCTCAGAAGTTGGGGGGGGGGTTCGCCCAGCCCCTCTGCCATGGGGCGACCCTCTCTCCCTCCAAAGCCGCGGGTGACAGCGAGACGATGTGCACCTCATCACTCCGGGTGACTCTAGTGTCCAAAGGAGAGCGCTCTTGGGGTCTGCCCTACCCCCACCCCCGTACCCCAGGGGTCAGGACTGGTGGGGGGGGAGGAGGTGGGACAAGGCGGGGGAGGAAGGACCCGACGGCGGCGGCGACGTGGTGCCACCGCCAACCCGGGGGCGCCCGAGTCCGTGCGCGCGCACGCGGCGCGCCCTGGCGGAGGCCGGGCAGGCGGGCGGGCGGGCGGGCGGGCGGGCGGGAGGAGCCGCGGGCTGGCGGGCGGGCGGAGCGAGCGGCGGGCGGAGCGAGGGCTGCAGGCGCGCGGGCGGCGGGCAGCGTCTCCTCGCGCATCGGTGCGGCCGCGCTTGCCAGGAGCCCGAGCAGCGATCGCCCCGGGGACCCACCGCCTGGCTCGCGGCCGCGGGCGCCTGCTTTGTGCTCGGAGCCACCTCGGGCGAGCCTCGGGCGGGCAGCGCGCGCGGCGCAGTCGCCGCGGGTTGGTGGCCAGCGCGCTCCGGCGGCCTGGGCGCGCGGAGGGGCTGGAGGTGCGGGAGCCGCTCTCCACCGGTCGGGTCCCCGGTCGGTCCCCGTGCGTGCGCTGAGCCCGGGCCGCCCGCGCCGCGGTCCCGATCCCCCCCCCCCCCCGCCCCCTTCCGTCCCCTTCTTCTTCTTTTTTAAACAAAATCCTCGCCGATCTGCTCCGGGCCACGGTGCTCCGGGGGGCTCCAAACTCGGGCTGCCGGGGCGAGCGTGTCTTCATGAACCCAGAGGATGTCCGGGAAGCACTACAAGGGTCCTGAAGTCAGTTGTTGCATCAAATACTTCATCTTCGGCTTCAATGTCATCTTTTGGGTAAGTTGGAGCACTCCGGGGCGGCAGCGATTGTGGCCGATCCCCTGGACACGATGTTCCTCACGCTGCTCGCCCGCTTTTACTTTTCGCGGAACCCACCGACCCCCCCCTGTCCCCCCTCCCCGCCTCCTCGCGGGGCGCTTGCGGGAGCCCGGACTCTGGGGGGTGCGCGCGGGGAGCGGGCGATGGGGGGCGGGGGACGGCGTTTATTTTGCCTTCTGCCTTTCCTGCCTAGCCCGCACGTTGGAGGGAGCAACGTTGAATCCTTTCTAGGAATGAGAGGGGAAAAGGGGCGGGTGGGAAGGAAAGAAAACCCAAGGCGGAACGTGGGTGGGTGGGTAGGTGGCGGGGGGGGGTGACCCAGGATTTGGGGTGTCTTTGTAGAGAGCGAGTAAGCCGGGATGCAGAGCTCAGAAAAGGGCTCGGGCAGTCTGAGCACCGCGCAGGCACCCGAATCCGATTTGCTGGCGCTGGTGATGCGGGGTGGTGGTGGTGGTGGTGGAATATGGATGTTGGGCAGAGCTTGGTGTCATCATAGGGCAGGCGAAGCGGGCAGAGCCGACCCGAGGTCCACCTTCTGCCCAGGATCTGATTGGACGAGGGCCGGGCTCCGTGTGTCCGCGGCTAGTCTGTGCCATGCTCAGCGTGGATCTGGCTTGCACCATCTCCGGCTTTGTGTAGGATGCAGATGCCGTGTATAGGGTGCTGTAATGGGCACGTAAATAACGCTTCCTGCACGCGCTTCCCGTTCCGCTGCCAAGCTTCTTTTGCATAATGGACTAGCCAAGTGGGCGTGCGGGGTGGCGGGGTGTACCCCCCCCCCCGTATTTAGCATTATAGGATAATAGCCAGGCCCCCCCAGTGCACAGATGTTCCAATGTGCTCGGTGCCTCTTGTCCTTCTTTTATAAGGAGTGACACAGAAGGGGCCGATTTGGGGGAACCCTGGGAGACATAAATGCAGAGAAGGTGCCTGAGACGTGTTTTACTGGGGGAGTGTGTCGGGGAAGAGGAGGTGGTGGAGCGGGGAAACGAAGAGAACAGATGCTTGAACCCCAAGATTCAACTCATGCTTGGCTTGGCGCTCCAGTCTGTGCCGGGCGCCTATTGTAATTAAGCTGGGGACTTGACTCTTCTGTTTTGTTTTGATTCTTTTAAGACAGCTCGCAAACGTGTTCAGCCACCAGACAAAGACTTGTCTAGGACAGGCGAAAACAGATCTTGTTATTTATTTTTTTCTTCTCAGCTCTTTCTCACTACCCCCCCCCCCCCCCCCCCCGCCCCCAACCCCTATAGAAAGTAAAGATGGTGGCTGTGGTGGTGGTGGTGGTGGTTTGTAAGTTGTTTTTCAGTGCAAGGTAAACAGCGATCCAACTGCAGGATCAATAATAAATAATCCAGGGCAGTCTGAAATCTGGATGTATTGATTCAGATCGCCTTTAATTTGGCTTGCTTGCTATACCTATATACATAGCATGAGAATAGTTGAACGTACTGTATAATAAATTCTTTTCCTACCTGCACATGCCGGGTTATTTTCTACTTTCTACAGGAGTATTTTGCACAGGTCATGCATGTTTGGTTGGGTGGGAAGGGACTTTATCTCAGCATGTCATCTACCCTCAGGATTCATAAAGATTAATGAGGGAAACTGGGTGCTGGTGGCTCATGCTTGTAATCCTTGCTACTGAGAAGGCTGAGATAGGAGGATCATGGTTCGAAGCCAGCCAGGGCAGAAAGTCCATGGGACTCTTATCTCCAATTAACCAGCCAAAAGCTGAAGTGGAACTGTGGCTCAACTAGTAGGACACCAACCTTGAGCAGAAAAGCTCAGGGACAATGCCTAGGCCCCTAGTTACAGCCCCAGGACTGGTATAAAATATGCACGAGGTGGATAAGGGAATAGGTATTATAGGCAGTCATTCACAGACAGTTTTTGTGGGTGGTTGTACATGGTTCTCAGGAGCATTCCCTTTCTCCCCTCCCTGCCATCAAAGCCTGCTGCAAATACAGCAAGAAGAAAATTATTTTCTTTCTTTGCTTCTCTCCCCCAGCCTTTCTGGAAATGTTTAAAAGTGGTGGGTTGCCCTATTTCTGAGCGAGGCATTCTGATTTTCTTGGAACTTGAAACCTGGTGACTTGGGAAGGCCAGGGCTGTGGAATTGGGCTGCTGGGGCATTGAGTCCAGGCCTCTTGGTTCTGCCTGAATACTTCCAAAAGTTGCCTATTTCAGCTACCAGGCAACAAACAGCACCCAGGGGCTTTCTCTGCAGTTTCCTAGCAGGGAATGAAAAGGAAATAAAAGGATTTGGGCCCTTTCTTTTCCCCCTTGACAGTTTGGTGTAATTTTGTAGAGTGCAGAGGCAAATTTAGTCTTGTCTCAGGATTAGGTTGCAGCAAAATCTCTGAAATTGCGGAGAGAGCCTGAAAGGCATGCAGGTTGCTTGCATGGAGGGTTCCAGAATACAGCCAACATCTTGTCAGAGTTTGAAGATCTTTCTGTAGGTAGGAAGGAATTTTGTGGGAAGCTGGGGCTGCCGAATGAAGCTAACAACCCCAGACAGAATTATTAAGTAGGTGTTGTTGTTGTTTTGTTTTGTTCTTGTTTGTCTGTGTCAATTCTGGGTCTTGAACTCAGGGCCTGGGCACTGACCTTGAGGTTTTTTGTTTTTTTTTTTCCTCTCTCAAGGGTATTGTTCTACCACACCTCTTCACCTGGTGTTTTGGAGTTAATTAGAGATAAAGGTCTCATAGACTTTCCTGCCTGGATTGGCTTCAAACTACAATTCTCAGATCTCAGCCTTCTGAGTAGCTAGAATTACAGGCATGATCCACCAGTGCCAGACTGAGTAGGTGGTTATTTCTGAGGGTTCCTCTCTCATCTACTTAGAACATATTCCCTCAAATTTTCCTCCCGTACTCACCTTATGACATTCTTCTTCTGTTTTCTGTGACCTAATTATCCAGTTTCAAATTTCCCAGTTCCTCAGGACCAACTTCTCTAGGGATGCTTGGCAGGAGGTTCTCTGAGCTATTGGATGAAACAATTCAGATGAAGAGGTTAGTGGTTGAGGAACAGGGCTAGGAACTGGCCATCTGCTTCAAAAACTTGCACTCTTCTGCTTTCTGCAGAGTCACCAACCTGTCCTGATGGGCAGAAATAGCAGCCTCATGCTGCTCCTATACAATTATGGGGAGACTGCTAACAGAGACCACGGGTCCTAATCTTTCATTTCACACTGACATGCTAGGCTACATTTGAAATGCATTGAAGACACTTGAAGGCATAGCTCGGGTAGGAGAAAATTGAACACAGAGTGGCACTGCACGGCAGTTTGGGTCTCTGTGGTAATCTGCAGTTTGATTATTAGTCAGTTAAATAACTGATCTGGGCCTCAGTTTCTCATGGGTTGAATGAAGGAGTTGGTTGAGTTGTGAAATTCTTTCTGTTTCTAACAAAGAATAGGTCTTTTCTGTGGAAGAATACTACCAGATCTGGACACTGGTTTCTTGTATTTGTAATCCTTGCTACTCAGGAGGCTGAGATGTGAGGGTCACAATTTGAAGCCAGCCCTGATAGGAAAGTCTATGAGACTCTGAACTCCAATTAACCAGCAAAAAGCCAGAAGTGGAGCTGTGCCTTCACCAGCTTGGAGTGAAAAAACTCAGCTAAGCTAAGCTCTTGCCTTGAGGCCCTGAATTCAGTCCCTAGTACTGGCACCAAGAAAATGGTCCACAAAACAAAGCCTAAACAACAACAACAAAATAAAACGCTAAGAGACAGGCACAAATATATAAAGAAAATAGCATGCACAGGGACACTGGTTGAGCTATAGACTTTATTCTCTCTGAGACTTGGCTGATGACCAGTTTTATTACTTTCATGTCTTCCTCAAAGATCCTTTTATTAAAAAAAATGTCTTTTGCTCCTTTCTTCTGGCTTGTTAAGTTATTGGCATGGCCTGCATGCTTCCCTCTCTTCACTGTGAATCTCAAATGTAGTCCTCTGAGTCATTAAGTATATTTTTATTATTAGAATTACAGTTTCATGTGTAAAATCGGAATCCTTTTATGTAACAGTCGTAATGATATTCTGAGTAACCAAGTCAACATCTTGTCCAGATTCCTTTCTCATTAGTGATCGCAGGGTGGTGGGGAAGCCTTGTTTTGTTTGTAACACATTGGAACAACTCAAGACAGAGGGAACTGATTTTATTGAGGGTGTCATCATACTATGACATTTCACAGAAAACTCTTGAGACTTCTTCGGGGCAGAAGAAAGAGAATGAGATTTTTCTTTTAGAGTCAATTCTTGGGGCTGTTCAATCCGTACAGCCCACCCTCTATCATTTGCTTTGGTTCTTGGCTCCAATACTTAATGGTTTTTTAGGCAAGGAAATTAACTTGAACTCAGGGCCTCAATCTGAATATTCTAGATTTTTTTTTATTGTAGAGGTGATGTACGGAGGGGTTACAGTTACATAAGTAAGGAAATGAGTACAATTCTTGTTGAACATTGTTACCCCCTCCCTTGGTTTCTCCAGCTTTCCCTCTCTCCCCGCAGCTTCTCTACCCACAAAGTTGTAAAGTTCATTTCCAATATACTCTCTTTGCTGGCCCTGGGGCTTGAACTTGAGGCCTAGGCGCTGTCCTTGAGCTCCTTTTACTCAAAGCAGGTACTCTACCACTTGAGCCACAGTGTCACTTCTGACTTTTTCTGTGATTAATTAGAGATGAGTCTCATGGACTTTCCTGTCTAGGCTGGCTTTGAACTTTGATCCTCAGGTCTCAGGCTCCTGAGTATCTAGGATTACAGATATGAGACACTGGCTCTAGCCTTCCCTCTCTCCCTCCCCTCTCTCTTTCTTTCTCTCCTTCCTTCCTTCTTTTTTTCTTTTTTTTTTCTTTCCCTCTCTCCGTCCCTCCGTCCCTCCCTCCGTCCCTCCGTCCCTCCGTCCCTTCCTGCCTTCCTTCCTTCTTTTTGCTACTGTTATGCCCTAAAAGCAATACAAAATAAAAATTGATTATTAGAGCTCACAGTTCTGTGAGATGACTCCCCTTCTGGGTGATTCTCACTTGGGGTCTTGGTAGGTGGTATGTGGCTTGGGGTCTTGGTAGGTGATATATAGCTTGGGGTCTTAGTAGGTGGTATGTGGCTGGGCCAGGGTTACTTGGTTACAGGGCTGCTTGGGTCCACATGGTGCTCTGGTTGTTGATGTGAAATTGTCATGCTTCTGAGGAGTCATCCAGGGAGCTGAGTGTGTGTAATGGTTTCCTCCCATCTCTGATGCTGGAAGAAGCTGCTTCTAGCCAGTACACTGTGTGGAGACACCATGGTGTCACTTCGTATCTTTCCCCTGGTTAAAGCACTGAAGAACTCTCTCCCTCTCATGGGGAAACTGGGAGCTGTCCAGGTCAGCCTTCTAGGTCCTTGTAGGTCTCAGCCTACTTAGGGAAACAGTCTGTGTCACTGAACCTTCATTTCTTGTTTATGAAGGAAAAGATGACATAAGCAACTGGCGTTGTCATTTCAAGGAGGAACTGTCACACAGGCCTCAATACTTCACAGTTGTAGGTATATCATGATTGTTGCCAGATACCACAGGCATCCCATTTTGGACTACAGCACTTTTAGAATGCCCTAGGCGGACACTTGGGCATCCACCTTACCAGGTGGTGAAGATGTTTTGAGATCTGCTGAGAAGACAAAGCACATAGAATGGACAGATTTTGTTGTTACTTAGTAGAAAAGCCCCTCTTAGATCAGTGGATGCCTGGGCTGACTTATGTGACCCAAGTCCATTTTCTCTTCTTTTTGCTATCGATGGACAGAACACCCTTGTGCACCTGAGACAGCAATTCTGGGTCTCTGCTCTTTTGAATATTACGTCGTGTTATAGGGAAGGTTTAGCCACTGTGGATGGTAGAACATTGCATCGAATTTGCTTCCAGGGCTTCAATTCCTAGAGGAAGCAGTTGAGGGAACCTTGGGGAACGACAAGTAGGAAGCCTTATCATATGATTCACTATATATCGCAAGATGTTCTGGGATGATGATACATCAGCAGTTTATAAGTCATAATTTTTGTTTTAATTTGCTAGGCATCTGTTAGCTTCGATGGCAACCATATGGAACTTTAAATTGCCTTTTGAATTACAGGGCCATGGTAGGAAGAAAGCTAAATATGGCTGTGGAGGTGTAGGAGAGGTGGGCAGACCTTGGGGTGGGGGCGGGGAGTCATAAAGGGAACCCCAACTTGCCCATCCTGTCCCTTTAGGTTGGGCTAATGGAGAGGTACTGATGCACACAAGCCACAGCTTGATAAAATACTCAAAGGTTGAAATGACACCTAAGGGAAAAGTTGGAAAACCAAGTAATATTCTGCCCAACATAAAATTGCCATAGTGAGCTCATTTCACCGGATTACTGTCTTAATGTCCAGTGTAATTAGTCTGTGGCAAAATGGTAAAAACAGTGTAGTCATTGTTGTCTTCTTCTTCTTCCTCCTCCTCTTCTTCTTCTTGTTCTTGATCTTGTTGTTGTTCTTTTTTTTGGGGGAGGGTCCGGTCGTGGGGCCTGAACTCTGGGCCTGGGCACTGTCCCTCAGCTCTTCAGCTCAAGGCTACCGCTCTACCACTTGAGCCACAGTGCCACTTCCAGCTTTTTTTCTTTTTGTTTATGTGGTGCTGAGGAATCGAACCCAGAGCCTCATGCATGCAAGGCAAGCGCTCTACCATTGAACCACCTTCCCAGCCCTCCTCTTCCTCCTCCTTCTTCTTTTTCTTGTTATTGCTCCTCCTCCTCTTCCTCTTCCTCTTTCTCTTCCTCCTCCTCCCATCCCTCTTCCCCTTCTCCTCTTCCTCCTCCTTCTCTTCCTCCTCCTCTTCCTTCTTCTTCTTTTTCTTCTTTTTTCCTCCTTTCCCTCTTCCTCCTCCTCTTCTTCTCCTTCCCCTCCTTCCCCTCCTCTTCCTTATCTTTCTTTCTTTCTTTCTTTCTTTCTTTCTTTCTTTCTTTCTTTCTTTCTTTCTTTCTTTCTTTCTTTCTTTCTTTCTTTCTTTCTTTCTTTCCTTCCTTCCCTCCCTCCCTCCCTTCCTCCTTCCCTCCCTCCCTCCCTCCCTCCCTCCCTCTCTTCTCTCTCTCTCTCTCTCTTTCTTTCTTTCTTTCTCTTCTTCTTTCTTCTCACTATGTTATTCATATTAGTCTCAAACTCCTGGGCTCTGTCTCTTAAATATCTGAGATTATAGATATGTACCACCATGCCTAGGACAATGAACCTAGCCTTACAGTTATGATCTCTCTCTCTCTCTCTCATCTCAAAATCAAGTTTACAGGCTTATTATGATTACTTTGTGATCAGTGAAGTATCTGGAACACAGAGGAATGGAGTAACTTTTGGTGATGGTGGTGAAGAATTTTTTAGGGTTCACTTTTGGAGTATGTATTCTCTTCTATAACTAGGGCCCTAGCTTCTCAGTTGGAAACTTATTTTAGAAGATGCTTTTTATTCTAAAAGAAAACATCAAGTAAGTCATTTACATCTGTTCATAATTGAAAAGTGATAAAGTTTCTGCATATGCCACAATTAACACCACCCACACATGCAAAAAAGTTAGGATGAAATGTTCCTGTTCTTAAAAATAAGATGCAATAATAAATTATTATACAGTCCATTGAAAATTTATAAATAAAAACTGGAGGGTTAAAGATGGCATTCTTGAGTCACATACAGCATGGATTGTCTCAAAATTTCCTGACTTCAGACTTCTAAATCATCACCTTTATTGGATTATAATCCTTCCATGTGGTTATTTTCCCTTAGTCATCTTCAGTGTGTCACATTGTCTGAAACACAGTAGATATTTAATAAGTGTATGATGGATGAATGAATTAGAGAATCATTGACAAGTATACAGGAAGTTACACTTAAAACTTCCTAGTCAGGAAAACATTTTTCTCTATAATAGTGTGCCAGCCTTCTAAGAATGAATCTGGTTTTTGACTACTTTATTTGCAAACTAGATATAATTTGTCTCTCAGAAACTTCCATCCTTGTTGTGTACTGTTGTTGAATTTTTCTTTTTGAAACGCATCTCAAACCTGTAAGAAAATCACAAGTGGCCCAAGAAATTTTTTTTGACTGTCCTAGGGATAGGGCCTGGCACTATTCCTGAGTTTCTGTTTGCTCAAGGCAAGCATTCTACCGTTGAGCCACAGCGCCACTTTCGGCTTATTCTGTTTATGTAGTACTGAGGACTTGAACCCAGGGCTTCATGCATGCTAGGCAAGCATTCTACCTCTAAGCCACATTCCTAACCCCAGGAATTTGTTTTTATCCTGAAAATTTTGAAGGCAAGCGTGAGCACCATGGATCACACATATGGCTCACGCTATGGTATTTTCCACAATAACCACAGTACATTATGGAAGCTGGGAAATTATATTGGTACATTGACTACCCTGACCAGTGCTTAGATCTCACTTCGTTGCCTAGTTGGTCCAGTAATGCCTTATAAAGCAGGTAAGAACGAGGCATCATATCGGTCTTTTTTCAGTCCTTTACTGTTAACGGTCTTGACCCTTCTGAAGACTGTCAAACTAATTGTTGTGTAGAATGTCCTTCAGTTTGGGTTTGCCTGCCATTTCCTCAGGCTTCCATTCAGGCTCTGCATCTTTGGCAGAACTGGTCCACTGGGATGCCGGATCCTCGTTATATCCTGTCAGTTACTACTGATTTCTGTTCTCATTGCTGACAATGGTCACTTGATTAAGGTGTAGTCTGCCAAGTGTCTCTAGCCTATAGTTACTTTTGCGCCTTTGAAACTATGTGAATAGACCATTTCTCACCAGAATTTTCAATTAATTAGGTTAATTAACATATCAATAAGAACTTATGGCCTCCTTTTTTCTTCCTGTGTGATTTCATCTTCACTCTCATTTCTCACTTTGATATTTGGCCATTGGCAGTCTTTCATGCTGGTTCTTGTGCCTCTCCTTTTTTTTTTTTTTTTTAAAGTCCCATCCATCTTTGGTAATACCTTGCTTTCTGAGAGGATGTTTCAATTGCCTTTTGGAACTTCACTCTGTCATCTTTCGTGATCAGTCATTGCTCCAAAGAGTATTGGTTCCTTTGAAGGGAAAATGGTGGTTAGAAGCTAAGTTTGGCTGGTTGATGTACCCATTATTGTTAGAGTGTGACTACTTTTGGGTTCTCTTCAAGGACAGGACTGTGGAATATATATACACATCTTTACATTTTTTTCTATGTCTATTAAAAACACACACACATGAGTTCACAGAGGTACCTCAGACTCCTATCTGATTTCACAGAGTTTAATCTGGTTCCTTTCCTTTCTGTGTTTACAGTTGCTACCTTTGACAGATTGCTCTCTCCCATTATTCATAATGTTCTTATTTGCTTAAACTGCTCATATATAAGCAAGCTTCAGTTACTGCCTCTGCCCCTCATTGTAGTTCTGCTCTAGTACTTGCCATTGCTCCAATATCCTGTGCCACAATCTACACTCCATTCCCACTCTGGCACTCTGCTGTGGCTCACACAGAGGCCTACCTTGCTTGGTCCCAACAAAGGAATGACCTCTCCGAGGGCATTGGTGGCTCACACCTGTAATCCTAGCTACTTAGGAGGCTGAGATAAGAGGATCCTAAGACTCAAAGCCAGTTCAGGTAGGAAATTCTGTGAGACTCTTCTATTCAACTTACCAACAAAAAGCCAGAGGTGGAGCTGTGGCTCAAATGGTAGAGTGCCAGCCTTGAGTAGAAAACAGCTTAGGGACAGTGCCCAGGCCCTGAATTCAAGCCCTAGTGTGTGTGCACGCGCATACAGGTATTTTTCTTTCTACTCTCCATAATTTTAAATATAGCCATTGTATCATTTCAGCGCCTTCTGTTTTCCACCTTGAAAAGCTCTTGGCTCATCCCTGTGTTTCCTGTACCATTTTCAGGTTTTGCTTTGCCCTGGTCATGGTGGTCTGTCTCACATCTCCTTTCGATACACTTCTGTTAATATACTAAAACATAGGTCTCATGGTTTCCCTTATTTGCAATAACTAGTATATGTCTGGGATGAGTAGAAAAGGTTGAAAGCTATATACATATGACCAGAGAAGATGAAGTTAAGCAAAGTGAACACCAAGATAGGGACACAAGGGTTTTTCTCTTTTTTGCTATTGTATTTATAAGGTACCATGTGATATTTTTTTGTTGCTTTGTATGTCCCCTGTTTTCATTGTATTTGATGTTGGTATAATTTGGGGAGGGGAAGGGAAAAAACAAAACGTTTAAATAGGGATACAGGTTGACCCATTGCAACAACGAGATGTAGAGGAATGGAATATTTTGTTTAGAAAGTCATTTCAACCATCCAGAGAACACTGCGCTGTTACTCTTGAAATCACTCAGGGAGAGCTAAGTCTAGGGGGCTAGAGCCTTTGCTTCTGCTGTGATTTGACTTTGAGTAAGTTACTTTCGCAGATTAGGGAACAATTTTTAGTTAAGTCATCTGAAAAAGAGAGGAAATAATTTTCCAAAGAGTCATTATCCACTGATCGTATGTATGATCCAGAGATGATAGTGCCTTGTGAGAGATGAATCTCGCAGTGCAAGTATTTGTATTAGTCCAGACTAAACTGGACATACTTTCCCTGACAGCTAGGCAATGTTGCTGTTGCAGCTGAATTTCTAGTGAATAAAAACCTTCATCTCATTTTCAGGTGAACCTCTGCTAAGCCCATCACCGTAGGTTAAATGTTCATTAGAAGCCTTAACTTTCCAGTGAACAATTTGAATGTAGATTCAGTACTATATTTGTCTCTCCTACTGAAGTACCCCAACTTCCTGGGCTGGTAGGACTCGAACCCACGATTGGTGAAAGGAATCCCCATCAATAGCGCTAGGAATCATTCAATAGCCATGGCGGCTGCCCCTTACTATACCAAGACTGAAGAACAGCAACCAAGCTCAACAGGGGGTAGGCTTATATAGGAAAAAACCAGCCAGGGGGCCACCCACAGGTGGCCAGTGGTAGTTTCGTGATGGGTAAAGAAGCAAATTACAGAAGCAGAGCTAGCAGTTAGTGATTACAAAATGGGGATTATCATTCCAGTCATTCCAATAACCAAGGCCGTAAGTCACAAGGCAAAGTCCTTATCCCAGATCTTCCCAGCAAAGTAGCAAGTTAGTGAAATAACAATTATGGTGTCTAGAAGCAAAGTAATAAGTCCTCAAAGCAAAAACCACATTCCAAACTTCTTACTTATCACACCCAAAATCAAACCACTTTCCAGGCTTTCTGGCTCTTTCTGAGTTTCACTATCATTCACCGAATTCCAGTAACCTGGTGTTTAACTCACCAGTTTACTTCAAGTCTTTCTCTTTGGAATTTTTCCTTTTAATGACTATCCTGGAGTTTTTCTCTACAAGGAGATCTCGCCTTTCAAGTTTGGCCCTAGTTTTACTCACTTTGCAAATTTCAGGAAATGCCCGGCCTCATTTGTTCCATTCCTAGTGTCTATACTTAACTTTCTCAGGTTACCTGGGACTTGTTTGTTCCAGTTAAGTTTCATCTTTCCTGGGTCTAATTAACACTCTATTTGTTTAATTTCACCTGGGTCTAACCTGGTACTGCCACAGTACATTGTGGTAGGAAGGTAGGTATGACAGAGGAAGCTGCTGACTTCATGAGGGAAAGAGGAAGGGATCGAGATCTCAATGTCCCCTTGAGAGCATCCTTCTCCCCCCCCCCCCGGCCCCCCCCCCCCGCACCCCCCCAGCCCAATGATCTAACTTTCTCCAAGGAGGCTTCTGATCTCTCCAAGTATCCACCACCTCCCAATAGTGCCACAAGCTGGCTCCCAAGTCTTTGGGGGAAACATTTCCAAGCCATTGCCAAAGGATCTTGCTTGAATTAAAAGAAGAAAAACGAAGGCCATTTTAGCCTTTAGTGCTTTTTAAAAAATCTTGATGGCTAAGGTATGTTTAGAAAAAGTGATAGTTTCTGGAGGCTTTTCTCTCTCCACTCTCATCCAGTGTAGACAGTCTTCTCGCTCACTGGAGGTGGTTTCTGGAGAACCAGTAGGTATGTCTCTGAGATACATCAGCAAACCAGTCTTTCTGCTAGGAATCTGACTCAGTAGCTATATGATAGGATTCATCGAATTAGTATTTAAATAGAAACCCAATTACAGGTCACTGTCATGCTCAGCCAGGGTTCAGGAGCTGTGGCTTGTTTGGGGGGGACTTGGGGTGGGGTGGGGAATGCAGCTTTTCTCCCTCCCATTGAGGTCAGGAGGAGACACAGGGGAGTAGGGTAAGGCAAGACCAAAAACCAAAGAGTGACTTCACCAATACATAAACGGTTGCTTTTTTGCTTAACCTCCCCCCACCCCTAAACAAAAGTGGCCTCTTAATCCCTCATGGAATTTTTCTTAATCCAAAAATGCCAGTTTATTTTTAAATCCGCAAGCCCTGCAAACAGAACGAGAAAAATCTCTAATGAGAACTTGTGCTGCATTCTACTATGGCACCATCATCCTGACCCAGGGGCCAGTTACTCAGCCAACAGGCACGATGAAGAAGGGACTTTCTGACCCCCTACCCCTTCCTTCTCCTGACTGCTCTGCGTGTGTCAGCGCTGTGGACTCCATTGACCCATAGCAAGCTGTCAAGCCTTCCAAAATCAACGTCTCTAGGTCTATTGCTTTGCCTTGCGGTGTCACCAATCCTTTTTTAATGAGAGGCGTGGCTTGCTGCACGGAGGGGCGTGGCTTGCTGTGAGGTGCCTTTTAAGAGTTGACAATCTTCAATGCCAGGGCCAGGATGGTTCCTTTTCCCTGACCCAGATTTGCTGTACTGTTACAGCAGGGCAGGCACAGAAGACAGACATGGTATCTGTCAGTTTTCTTTAAAGTTTCAATGTACCCTGTTAAGATTATGCACAATGTGTTTCCCCATTATTTTCTTCTTAATCCCCTCCTTTTTCTCCTTCCTTCTCTCTCTCCCTCCCTTCCTTTCTCCTTTTACTCCCTCATCCTCAAATCCTCCGTTCCTTTTCCCCTCCATTCCTACTTTCCTCCTTTTTCTCTCTCTTCCTCCCTTCCCCTTCCCTTCTTCCCTTTCCTTTCCTTCCCCCTCCCTTCTTTCCTCCCTTCCTCCCTTCTCCTTTCCTTCCTTTTCCTATTCTCTTTAAAAACTATGGTTTTTGGTTGTGACTAGGTTCCTAAAATAGAAATCTGTTGAAATAATAAACATTGGAATAAAAATCATATTATATTTTTTTTTCTGTGACAGTTTATTGAGACTAAGCATGACTCCTAGAAGGAAACAAAGCAAAAACAAACAACCCAGACCAGAATGGAGTGCAAGCCCCGTGGTTAGCTTTGTGATTTTATCCATATGTATCTAAAAGATTGTTAATTACAAATGGCAAGGTATAATTTTTAAGTATATAATCACAAAGCTCAGTCACAAAATATGTTTGGAAATGGATGGCAAAACATTTTGGCTCCTCTCATTGAGGAGACAGTGATATTCTACATCTCTTCCAGCTACTAGTTACTATTTGGGCATGTATTACATGACATAGGACTCTTTTACTTGTCAAAAAAATTTTTTTTTTCTAAATTGTAGTTGGCACTAAGACTTGAATTTCTAAAAAATCTGGAGGGAACAGCTGGTGCTCTAATAAATATTCAGGCCAGCTATTTTAATGCTTTGTACTCAATTAAGTAGTCCGAATAAAAGTAGAACACTTGACTTAAGCATTTTCCAAAGTATAATGTTTTGCTTCCCACAAAAATTTCCCCTGGTGTTAATATTTCCCCTGAAGCGGCCTTAAACTTCATTCTTCCAAGTAGGTGGTTATACTTGCTAATGATGCAGTTCTTGCTCCCCAATACTTCTGTTTTGAGCTATGATACAGTCAGTAGGTCTCAGCCCTTTTAGTGATGGTCATGGGTCCTTTTAGAAGAGATTTGTTGTTGTTGTTTTTTGTTTTTTGATGGGATGGTCAGTACTGAGAATTGAACTCGGGCTGTCATATTACCATGCAAATGCTCTACTGCTGTAGCCATGCCCCTAGTCCTGGAGAATTCTTTATCTGGCCCAATATTAGAGAGTGACACGTATGTCTTATACTAGCACTCTGGTGATTGGCTGGCAAAGGTGACTGCTGTTGAGTTTGGGCTTCAGGCATATATGATTTTTTTTTTTTTTTTTTTTTTACCCAGTCCCATTTCTAGGCTTGTGACCTTATCTACTCTCTTCTTGAGTCTTTTCGTTATATATGAAGTGCATGCTTGGTAGTATTTGGGGTGCTGGCGATTGAACTCCACATGCTAAGGAAGGGCTCTACAAGTGAGCTACATTCCTGTCCTAATTAATATTATTCACAGGCATCTCAAGACCAAGACTCTGTCTCAGAGTCTGAGGATGATCGAGTTAATACAAATTGGTGGGAATCCCCCGCACCTATCATATCTTTTGGTTGTTTTTCCTTCCTTCCTTTCAGCAGCATTAAGAAAATCTCAGTTTGTTGCATTTTTTTTTTTTTTTTGGTTCTCTGTAATGTTCTGCCTACATAAGTGCATGCTCAAAATAACTAAAGGAGAAAAAGATCTAGCCAGTGTTCACAATGTTCTTTTCATTGTCTGTAAATGGCATATAATTCTTATCGTAGAGACCAGATCATGAACCCTCAGCTATTGTTGGCTGTCAGTTTTTTTTCCCTTTTCTTTACCCAGTGTCACTCTTCATTTTCTTTGCAAAACCACAACCACACTGTCCCACATTAGTATTTTGTACTGGGAGTTTCAGGTGATCAGTTCTTGTGTTACAGGTCCAATATCTGAGGTGGTGGATATTGGCTGAATGTTGTACATGGCTGTAACTATATCTCTCATGTTTTTGTGTATCATAAACACTGCCTGTGGTGTCTATTCTATTTCAGACACATATTCAGGCTGTAAAGAGTCAACGATGCAGAGAGCTTGGCTCTTCTCTTGTGTTCTTCAGGGTGTCATAGGAGCAGGATTTTGGCCTGAACTACCTGGATCATTGACTGCTTGGGCTGCCCATTTGAGTGAATGAGTGACCGACCGGCCTCTCTTCTGGGGCATAAATGGGATGGACAGAGAGGTTTTTTTTTTTTCGGGTGCCCTTTTGCTCTAGTACTGCTGCATGATGCAGAAGACACAAGCTGTCTTATCTTCAAGTATAACCTTCCTTCTAACAGCTCACTCAGCTGTGGGAGGAGAGGTCAGAGCATGCAAAATGGAGGTGGGAGGAGCTTGTCACTCATTCCCATGTGGCAGGCATGCTGGGAACTCCAGTCCTCAAGGAGAGAAGGTAGATGAAGGGGACATTAAGTCAACTTTTATTTATTTATTTACTTATTTTACGGTAGTATTCATTTGTTAAAAGGAGTGATGTATCTTGCATTGCAGAATTTTATAAAAGGATAGTAATAATAATCTTGTTTCTTTGTTTTTGGCGGAGCTGAGGTTCAAGTGTAGAACCTTGAGCATAGTGATCAGGTGTCCTCCCATTTGAGCCACTCCTCCAGCCCTTGCTTTGTTTTATGCGATAAGACCTCTTTAGGTAGTCCAGATTTGCCCGGAACTGCAGATCCTCCTGCCTCAGACACCTGACTACTGGAATTATGGGTGTCCAGCTGATAGTAATCTTTAGCTTCCTAGACACCTGCTCCTCCTTAAATTGCTGGGTTAGATTTGTTTATCCATGTCATCATTCAAGCATGGCTTGCTGCTTTCCAGTGGGAAAGCACAAACCAAGTCACCTCCTTACCTTCTGACTGCTAGTGTCTGAAGGATCAAGGGTCATCTGGTGGTCCAAAGCAGTAGGCCCCAAAGGGTGGCCATTTGCAACTATGCACAGTGTTTGGGACAGACTCTTGTGCCATCCCAGGGTTTCTTGGATTTTAGTGTGCATCCCAGTATTCAGATCAGTAGGACAGAGATGTGAGCTGTGCCTTTAACAAACTTCCAGCTGATGCCATACTTCTGGCCCACTGATGACACTTTTTTTTAATCTGCTGGTACTAGGGCTTGAACTGAAGGTCTGGGCACCATCCTGCACTACTTATAAGGCTCAAGCTAGCACTCTATTATTTGAACGCTAGCTCCACTTTGTTTTGGCTTTTTGATGGTTAATTGGAGATAAGAGTCTCACTCACCAGGACTTATTACTGAGGCTGGCTTCGAACCACGTATCTCAGATCTCAACCACCTAAGTAGCTAGGATGATAGGTGTGAGCTACCTGCTCATTGCTTTTTGAGTCTCAAGGATCCAGTTAGTTTTAAGCTTACTCTTTTTCTTTTAAATGGCTTTGCTTGTTAAAATCCTAAATATACTAGTTAAAAAAGGAAATAGAAAACAAATATCACGATTCAAATGAAAACCATGATGATAAGTTTCCTTTATTTACCTGGTAGGCAGCTATTGGGGCTTGTTGGTCAGGCCTGTTTGCTTTGGTAACGAAGGTTAACAAGTTTGACATTCTGGTGGCAAATGGAGACTTTCTTCTTGCCTAGTGCAAGAGATGAAAAGAACTGAAAGGAAAGGACATTCTTATTTACAGTGATTGCATCCTGTAGTACAAAAGTGTCTTCTGGTAGCCTAGATCGCTAGGACTTTTACTCCCGGGAAACACTGTGTTTAAGCAGAAGACCTGGGTTTGTGAACTAAAACCTTTGAGCTGCCTGGGTCTAAGGAGTTGAAGTTGGGAGGGTGGGGGGAAATGGGCTTATGACACGGTCGGCCTGTTTCATTTTCTTTTGGGGTGCGGATAAGCAGCTTTTGAAAAGTTGGGGAACCCCTACTCCCATGAGTGGTTAGACCTTAGAAATAAACAAAGCTGGAAAATGGAATCTCTCAAGCCTGCAGGAAGTTAACCCTTACATGCTTAGGAAATCTCTCAGCTGGCTTCTTACTGTCTTCCTCACGGCCAACTGTTGCCTACCTTGCACTCTGAAATGAGTGTTTGCATTTGACACAATTTTAGGATGGGGCACTTTCTTCCTGTTTTTTCTCTTGTGAAGGCAATGTGGCAACACTGATGCAGCTTTTTTTTTTTTTTAAGGAGAAGAAAGTCACTACAATCCTAACAATACTTTGTTCTGGTTCAGCTACATCAAAATTGGAAACTCCTACTCAGATGCACTCGGGAACACAAACACCTACGTCCAAAACACACAACATAATGTTTTTCAAGTTCCTATGGTAATCACCTATGAGGATTGTAGTTTACTAGACTGAAGTACCCTTACCATAGTAAGGGTACTTAACTGTAACTGTATATTGCTCTATTTATCTGTCTGTCTGTCTGTCTGTCTGTCTGTCTATCTATCCATCTACCTACCTACCTACTTATATTTTTGTGCTAGCTCTGGGGCTTGAACTGAAGGCTTCACATTCCTGCTCGACTTTTCTGCTCAAGACTGGTGCACTATCACTTGAGCTACGCCTCTACTTCTGGCGTTTTGCTGGTTAATGGGAGAGAGAACAGGCTCTCAGGTTTGTGTTTCCTGGGCTAGCTTCATACCAGTCTTCAGATCTCAGCCTCTCGAGTAGCTAGGATTATAGGCATGGGCTACCACCTCCAGCTCAGCTCCTTAATGTAAAGGAGAAATCAGCCATTACATCACTGGCAAGAGACATTGACGTTACAGGATCCCTTCTCCCTTCTTGCTGCCCAGCCCTTGCCCCAGGATAGATTGTTTTCAGCATACAGAGCAGTACCTTGTGAAGGATACAAACATCAATTTCACCCAACCAGAAAAAAAAAGTCTAATCAATAAAGCTCCTGTAGGCATTTGAAAAATCCTGCACTGTTAAAGGAGGGAATCACCAGTGTTAAGTAACTGGGAAACAAAAACTCCAAAGCATGAGGCTCTTAGTTTTCAGTGTTGTTCTTCCCATCACCTACTGTAGACACAAGAATGTGTTGATACAGAATGTGTATTTCCAGGCCGCTGGCTTTGCCCATCTTGACCAGTGATGAAGGTGATGGTCCACGTGAGTGAATGATTATTCATAGCAGAATTTTAATTCTTAGGAAATTGTATATCTTTGGTACCATTTCTCTTAGCTTTCTCTATTGATTTTTAAAAAATTGGTTTTTTTTTTTGCCAGTCCTGGGGCTTGAACTCAGGGCCTGGGCACTGTCCCCGAGCTTCTTTTGTTCAAGGCTAACACTCTACCACTTGAGCCACAGTGCTACTTCTGGCTTTTTCTATTTATGTGGTACTGAGGAATCAAACCCAGGGCTTCACGCATGCTAGGCAAGCACTCTACCACGATGCCACCTTCCCAGCCCCTCTCTATTGATTTTTTTTTTGTTTGTTTGTTGGTCGGTTGTGGGGCCTGAACTCTGGGTCTGGGCCCTGTCCCTCAGCTCTTCAGCTCAAGGCTAGCGCTCTAGAGCCACAGTGCCACTTCCGGCTTTTTCTGCTTATGTGGTGCTGAGGAATTGAACCCAAAGCCTCCTGCATGCAAGGCAAGCGCTCTACCACTGAGCCACTTTCCCAGCCCCTCTACTGTTTTTTTTTTTATTGTAAAGCTACTATACAGAGGGTTACAGTTACATGAGTGAGGTTATGAGTACACTTCCTCTTGAACATTGTTACCCCCTACATTGTTTTCCCCCTACCATCCCCTCCCTCCCTCCCTTCCCCTAGGTTCTTTTTTTTTTTTTTTTTTGATTGTGATTAAATGATTACATAATTTCAAAGTCACAAGTTCATTCTAACTTCCCTGGAGCAAATTGTCTACCACAGTCTGTAATATATAACAGTGTTCACATGTTATATACCATATTTGTGATCAGCAGCATGGGGATATTTAGTAGTGGTTCAACCAGATGAGCGGGAGTTCTTTGTTTCTTAAGTCCTGTTAGTTTTGTCGTATCACCTAACCTTTTGGATTTAGCATCCACTTATCAGGGAGACCATGTACCGTTTGTCTCTTCGTTCTTGGCTTACCTCGCTCAACATGATTCCTTCTAGCTCCATCCATTTCCCTGCAAATGCCATTATTTTGTCATTTCTAATGGCTGCATAATATTCCATTGTGTATAGATGCCACAATTTTTGGATCCATTCATCTGTGGTGGGGCACCTAGGTTGTTTCCATATCCTAGCTATTGCGAACAGTGCTGCAATAAACATGGAGGTGCACGTGTCCTTGTATATTGGTTCCTGTTGTTCAGGGTAGATGCCTAGAAGTGGTATGACTGGGTCGTAAGGGAGGTCAATCTTTAGCTTTCTAAGGACCCTCCAGACTGCTTTCCAAAGTGGTTGTATAAGTGTACATTCCCACCAGCAGTGTAATAGGGTTCCTCTTTCTCCACATCCCCTCCAGCATTTGTCGTTGGCTGATTTGTGGATGTGGGACATTCTGACTGGGGTAAGGTGGTATCTCAGGGTTGTCTTTATTTGCATTTCCTTCACCACCAGGGATGATGAACATTTCCTCATGTGTTTCTTTGCCATTTTTATTTCTTCATTTGAGAAGTCCCTCTTTAGTTCCCTTTCCCATTTAGTAATTGGTTTGTTAGGTTTGGGAGGGATTAGTTTCTTGAGTTCCCTGTATATACAGGATGTTAACCCCTTGTCTGATATATTGCTGGTAAATATTTTTTCCCAATTAGTTGGTTGTCTTTCTAGCTTAGTTGCGATAGATTTAGCTGTGCAGAAGCTTTTTATTTTAAGGTAGTCCCATTTGTCGAGTCTCTCTCCAACTTGTTGTGACCCTGGGACTCTGTTCAGGAAGTTCCTTCCTGTGCCTATTAGTTCAAGTGTCTCTCCTACTCTGTCCTGTAGTAGTTTCAGAGATTCAGGTTTAATGTTAAGGTCTTTAATCCATTTTGAGTTGATGTTGGTGCATGGTGATAGGCTGGGGTCCACTTTTAGTTTTCTGCATGTGGCTGCCCAGTTTTCCCAGCACCAGGGGTTGAAGAGGCTGTGTTCCCTCTACTGATTTTTGAAAAATGAAGTTGCATGAAGAGATGCCCTGATGATAGAGCTCTATGTGACATTTAATCCTGAATATTATCAGCATATATGTTGAGAGATTTAATGTTTCTATCCTGTGAGTACTTAGATTTCAGAGAAGTTGGAAAGTGGTGCTTTGTGTACCTTTTCTTAAATACAAGTGCAGTAGCTAACTAATAAATGATTTTTGGTGGTAAGGTTTTGAGCTCAGAGCATCTGCTAAGCAGATTCTCTTCCACTGTACCTACACCTCCAGCCTTTTCTGCTGTAGTTATGTTTTAGATGTCCAGTCTGGCCTGGACAGGTATTCACCTATTTATTCCTGCCATAGCCGAGATGACAGATTAAACACTACCACCCCAGCCTTGTCTGTTGACAGAGGTCTCACAAACTCCTTGCTCAGGCTGGCTTGGAACTGCAAGCCTCCCTCCCAAGTAGCTGGGATGATACGCACACACCACACAACTAGAGAGTGAGATGAGTATCTCATGTACTTTTTAGCCAAGGCTGGCCTCAAACCACAATCCTCCCTATCTTCATCTGAAATATAGCTAGGATAAAAGGTGTAAGCCACTGATACTTGACTCAGGTACTTGAGAAGTAAGAGGAGAAGAGTCTCCCAAGAAACCATTGGATCCGCTCTTATATTTTGTGAAATATATATTTATTCCATTTAAATAGTCAGGTATATCCTTGGATTAAAAAATATATTATTTATATATATCCTTAATGGCTATTAAATACTGATCTATATTTTCAGACTCTTTTTGTAAAGCATGAATAATGTGCTTTCTTTGGCGAAAAGAAAAAGGAATGATCTAAATCACCTTATGACCGCAGTGCATTTTCATTCATAAGACTGAAATTTCCTTATCATAGTGTGCTTATACATATGCAAACTGTATAAAGCCTGTTTTTATTTTATTTTATTATTGTGCTGGTATTGGGGCCTGGGCACTGTTCCAGAGTTCTCTTGCGCAAGGATACCTCTCTCTAACTTGTGCTACAGCTCTACTTCTGGCTTTTTGTGGTTAATTGGATATAAGAGTCTCTAGAACTTTTCCTGCCCAGGGCTAGCTTCAAACTGTGATCCTCAGATCTCAGCCTCCTGAGCAGCTAGATTATAGGTGTGAACCACCAGCACCTGTCTTTTTTGGTGGGGAAGAGGTAATTACAATTTTGTGTAAAATAAAATCTAGATATCAATTTTGACATCTACTGTATAACCCAAAAAGCAACCTATTGTATTTTTGATTCTTCAGTGGAGACTAGAAAATAGACTCTTAGAATCACACAGTTATCGCATCGTAGCTGGAAGTAACCAGTGGCTCATTAATTATTGCTGAGAGCCTTTCAAAGTGCAGTTTTTAATTTTAAGGGCCCTTCCTATGGAATTTCTCTCTCTGGAGCTTTAATTCTAGATATGAGCAGACAAAGAGTTTTGCTGTTGAGTAACTGGAATTTTCTGCCTTTAAAAAGTTTAACCTGTGGGAAGAAAGGTTGGAGTTCTTTTGAACAAGAATGCCTGTGCAAATATTTAATTCATTGTTCTTTGGCTGGTTCTGCCAGGGCCTGAGTTTTGGATCTATGCTTTAATTAGTCTTATGTAGGCCTGGTTATGTAACTTTAGCATTTATATGTTGCAGATGATGTTAGTAATCATTTGGACTTCTTTTATCACTTGCCTTTTGCTATCTATTCTTCTCTTTTAACAGTGGAATCTCTAATTGCACCCCTCAATGAAGATTTCAAGCAAAGCCCTTAATTTATAAAATAAGAAGCAGAGCTGCCGTTCCTGCAGGCCCAGCAGCCTGGGCGCCTTCAGTGTTCTGGGCCTCACTTGGTATGGCTAGACTATAGGGGGGCAGGTGGGAATCCTTGGTTTAGCTGAGGCCCGTGGAAAAGTTGCCTGAGGATCATACATTTTGCTGGTGCTGTTGGTAGGCTGTATACCCCAGATTGTCCAAATTTCCAAGTGCCAGAACCTTGAATCCACTTAGTTCTACTCAATAGTTTTTTAAAAAATATAGTCATTTAGCTTACCATCAACCTTCTTAGGTTAAGTAACTTTTCAGGTAACTTATGAAGTACTGTTCTCATGCCTAGGAATGAGCAGTGCCTCCTGTGGACTCCATGTATAGCTTTGAAGTTAGTCCAGACACAAGGGTTTCCAATGAAGTTGCACAGAAGATTGCACATCAAATAGATTAAGCTTGATGGCTTGGGTGTCATTTGAAATTCTTTGTCTTCTCTAATATCGTTCCTGCTTCATCGGAACAAGCTGTTAGGAGTTTGAAGGTTCTGTGGCGATAAACATTATCTACAAATTCATATGTCAGGTTTCATTTTTTAATTATTGAATGCACATATCCATGGAATTCATTTTGTTGTTTTCCGTGGATGAGCTCCAGAGAGTATAAGATTACATACATACATATGTGTGTGTGTTATACATTAAAGAGGATATTTATTATATTTCTGTCATCCTCCCAAGCTGGGCAAAGAAGATTTCAGTGTTTAAGACCTTGACTAAAGTGAGACTTTCTAGGTTTAGATACACGTGGGTCCTGACACCTCCAAGCTATGTGACGTGGGGCAGTTATTTTACCACTCGGAACTGTTGAAAAGAGAGTAATCCCAGGCCCAGTGTAGGAGTGCATGCCTGTAATCTCAACTATATGGAAGATAGAGATAGGAGGATCATGAACAGAGACCACACTGGGCAAATGCACAAGACCCCATCTGAGAAATTATAATAAAGCCAAAAGGGCTAGAGTTGGACTTCAGTGCTTGAGTGCCTGCCTAGCACTCACAAGGCATTAAGTTCCAGTCCCAGTACTGCTTTAAAAAAGGAAGGAATGTTGTAGGTCCATGACAGAGGTCGGTAAGGTGATCGCCCACACAGCTCTGAGGAAGCAAAGCATTCTACCAGTGTGGTTTGTTATCCCTGAAAAAGGATGCTCAGGGCCCAGTCTCAGCTCCCCTTGCTAGGCACCTGCACTCTGTGGACTCCATGCAGTCTGTGTGACACACTGGTTGCTTTTCAAGTGTGGTTGGCCATCGTCCTTCTGTGGATAGAGACCTGATCTCCGCCCTTTGTTCTGGCAACTGGCACTGCAGGGTTTCTGGACAGGCCAGTGGCCCTGTCCCCCCTTCTCAGATCCATTCCTCTCAGATTGGGCTGCAATTGCTCACTCTGGCTGAGTCTAACTCTCCTTGCGTATATGCCCCAATGCCTACGTTTCTTACCTCTTTCCTCCAGGGTCATGAGGAGGCCACAGGAGGGGAAAACACACTCTATTCTTTTTGTAATAGTAGGGTATCTAGTACATGATCGCTTCAATAAAATAACATACAAATATGCCTGTAAAACTACCTACAATATAATAAGTGCTCAGTAACTGTTGTTCAAACTAAGGTACTTGACTGACTCAAAAGTAATTTTCTGAAAAAAAATAAAAAGAAAGTAATTTTCTTAACCGAGGAACAAAATTAGCATCCATCTGGGCCCCACTGCTGAAAAAAAATTGGTTTTGCATAAATCGGTATGTGTATGAAGTTGCTTAATTTATTAATATATAATTTTTTCTGATGATAATTATGGATTCTCTTAATTGAATTTGTATTCACATGCTCACAATTAATTTTACACAAATGGTGTTTGGGAACTGCTGAACTTGAAGGCATCTGGCATTCTCAATTGTTTTCCATTGTCTGAGAAGTAAAATTCTAGGTCTAAAAGAAAGCACTGATGTGTGTGTATAAGAGACACACACAGGCAGAGAGAGAGGGGAGGGAAGGCAGAGATATGTAGAGAGACACACGGAGAGAGAGAGAGAGAGAGAGAGAGAGAGAGAGAGAGAG
The DNA here is from genome assembly GCF_019054845.1 of Dipodomys spectabilis. NCBI lineage: Eukaryota > Metazoa > Chordata > Mammalia > Rodentia > Heteromyidae > Dipodomys > Dipodomys spectabilis. The sequence continues at coordinate 8,079,707 of NW_024870974.1, forward strand.
AGAACACATATCCCTCCTTGAAGCTAATCCCTTCCTTATTGTGTCAATTTGCCAAAGGGGAATTTGGTCGGATCATTTTTTATTTTCTGAGCTATCATTAGTGGTGTCTCTTCCTTCCATGATATGGATGAGGGATCCTGAAGTGAAAGTTTGCCCTGGATCGATACCATCCTTTGTCATTTCATCTGAGTATTTCTTGATTTCTCCATCATGACTGCATTTCTAAGCATAGGCAGGTTGCTAAGGGTGGAAAGGTGAACAGACAGGAAGAAGAGAAGAGGTAGAAGCCAGGCTTCAGACCCAGCTGTGGGCGTGAACAGGTCAGTGTGTCACAGTCCCCTTCCAGTAAGAGTGTTGCCTTTGTACTTGGTGACAGGAAGAATTGTCGTGGGGTTGTGGGGGGAAGGAAGGAGCTGCGGGGATCGGGAACCTCAGAAGGCTAGCTGTGTAAATTTGGTCATACACACAGGTTTGGTAAAGAGCTCAGATTCTGATCATCTCCAACGAAGAACTGAGTGAAGATGCACGTACACACAAAGAGGTAAATGAAAGAGCTTAAAAGATAGGTAGAGAGCTGGGCTCAGTAGCTCATGCCTGTTTCCTAGCTACTCAGGAGGCTGAGATCTGAAGATCTTGGTTTGAAGTCACTCTGTGCAGCCCACGGGATTCTTATCTCCAATGAATCACAGTTGGAAGTAGCTCAAGTGGTAGCGTGTTAGCCTTGAGAAGCTCAGGGTAGCTCCCAGGCCCAGAGTTCAAGCTCTAGGACTGGAGGGGGGGGGGGAGAGAGAGAGAGAGAGAGAGTGTGTGTGTGAAAGAGAGAGGGAGAGAGAGAGTACACTGGTGGGCTGGAACTAAGGTGGCTCAAAAGCAAACGTGCAATTAAGTTTCTAGGAGAATGTGGGGGGAGTTCATTAACGATAGTGGGCTGATCCAGGGAAATGAGCACACATGACTTGGCAGATTTGGGAAAGGATCTGCGCATGCATAAAGCTGCAGGGCTATGGTTTGAAGCACCTGTGCAAGAGGCCTAACTAGGAGATTGTTGTGCAAGGGTCAGGTTAGATCTGGCCCCGGGGATTATCTACCCCTAGGGAGAAATCCTAACTACAAGCTGACCACTAATCACCTCCAAGGCAGAGTGGCCAGGGGAGGTACTGGGGAGGACTTAATACTTATGGGTGTGTCCTAGAAGAGAGGGCATTGGGTTCAGCGTCCCCTCCCCATAGCTCGCCTGCCTCTTTGGACTGACCTCCGGGGTTACCTCCACGTATCTTCATGGAGATGCCAAGACAGCTCTGCTCCTGGGCATTGGCTGGGCTTTGCTTCGGGCTGTGTGTGCAGTGTGGGCGATGATGAGATTTGTGGAGGGCAGGCTCACTCACTCTGTGCTGGGAAAGCAGGAGATGCCCAAGCACTTCGGGGCCAGAGGTGGGTGGATGGACGCGTGATGTGCCTTAAGATGAAGTCCTTCATCTCTGTCCCAGGAGGCTGTGGCTTCCTCCAAACAGTAGCTGGCTGATCTCTAATGCTCTAGATAGGGAAAAATAAAATTCACACATGACAGGTATGTTGTGGGCAAGTTAAAGATATTTCCACTTCCCTGTGTTCCCAAGGTGAGTCCCATTTAGGAAGTGATCAGCCCCTCACCCCCCCCCCCCCGTAAGTGTGGTTAGAAAGATGCTGGGGAGGGTCTCCTCAGAGCCCCTCAGTTTTCTTAGATCCACTGAGACCCTGGCCCGTGTGTCTCTGGGGAACTGAAAGAGACCGTGGCATCTTCACCAAGAACTGAATCCTGAGTTAGGTCAGGTGAAATAAAACAGACACCTGAGGATGTAGAGTAATGGACTCTGGCAGAACACCATGTCAGGAGCTCTAGGAGGTCCTAGTGGGCCATAGGAGATCTAGATAGAGGTGGCCAGAACAGCTGGCCTGGGAAAAAGCACTGGCAATGGGAAAGTCTGGGCAAAACAGTGGAGTGGAGTTAGGAAGGAACAGGATGAGCTAGTTTCAGAAACAGCATGGTCCTGCCTGGAAGTGACCGGAGACCGGGTCCTAAGCTTGCTCTTTGGTATTTATGGAGTGCATTGCTTTTAGGCCATCAGTTAACCAAGTCAGCCACAGTGACAAGAAGCTCACCTCCATGTCGGCAGAGGCTTTGGAGAAGCATTTATAATTAACAGTTGTGCAACTGATAAGAGCCAAGAAAGAATATTTGTCCTATACAGTGTTTTGTTTTGTTTTGTTTTTCCCCTCTGTGTATGCTTTTTCTTTGTGATGCTTTTTCTTTGTGATTTATCTACAGAAGTCTGTTTACTTCTTATCTGAACTAGGTTTTTGCTCCATTTTTCCAACCAACAGAATAATGTGTCTAGTAGCAATTAGGCTGAAACGAAGATTGTGTGCAGAAAGAGGGCTTCAGGGCTTAGATAAGGAGACTAAGATGTTGAAACGGCATTCCTCTTGTTTCCAAGGTGCCTCTCGACTGGTATTCAGTCAGAAGTTAATTCTAAATAATATTTCCCCCTCATTTCAAGATAGGTAAAGTCTTCACTGCTTGTGGCTGTTAGTTGAGATCCAGGAGAACACTACTAGAAGCTAGGATTCAGGGACCGAGTAACAAAACAAAAACAAAAGCAAAACTTAGGGATCGGAGACTGGATTTGTGGTGTGCTATTTTACTCTGAAACAGGTTCTTGCTGGGTAGCCCAGGCTGAGGATTTTCCTTCCTCTGCCTCCTGAATGCTGGGATTATGGGTATAAGCTACTATACCAAGCTGAGGGATGGAATTTTAATGGGAAAATATCTGTGTGAGAACAAGACTCCATCCCTGAGAGCCCTCACAGACAGCTACCCAAGGTTGTGAATGGCACAGCTGTCCCAGGAGAGGGATAATATGACATTCTAGGGTTTCGTAAGTGGTATAGACAGTGGATAATCTTTTAGAATGGAATGGCCTCAGGCATTCTGATGATGAGGTAGGTTCCACTTGGGCCTGTCACCTGGTGGGGACCTGAGGATCTTCCTGATGAGGGTCTTAAACAAGGACAGAAGAGTGACCAGAAGCTTGAAGCAGAAAGAGACGCTCATTCACTAGGCTGTGATAAACTTGCTTGTGCATGTTCAAGGTCATAGTCTTATTAATTCTTCCTTCCTAGTGTTGTTTATTTTTCACTCACATAAAAATTGTATGTGTTTATGTTTTTTTTTTGTGAATAAATAGTCTGTTGACCATTACCTTGATTCTCAAGTCCAGGGTATTTGTTATTAAGATAAAGAGTCTGCAAATCAGATTTCTTTTAGTCTTCTTTTCCCTTTCTTTTAATTATACCTGTGAGGTGTTAGCTAGTTTTAACTGAACAGGTTAATAGAGATCATTGTATGTATGTAAAGTTATCTTTATTGTAAATAATTTTAGGAAATAACGACGTGTTTACATGAACTTTTCTTCAGTATTCGAAATGCCTTCTCTCCCTGTCTGTCTCTCTTCTTTGTGATACTGGGGATAGAATTCAGGGCCTTATGCTCAGCTAGCCAAGCGCTCTACTGCTTAAGCTGTACCTTTGCTTTCAGCTTTGAGCTGGTTAATTGGAGATGAAGAGTCTCAGGGACCTTCCTGCCCAGCCTAGCTTTGAACCTCTATCCTAATATCTCAGCCTCCTAATTAGCTAGGATTGGAGGTATGAGCCACCGGTGAATCTGATTGTGTCACCCCTCCCCACCTTTACATACCTCACTCAATGCATCAGAGTCTCTGCGGTGCTGCAGCCCAAGGGGTTCCTTCCCATCATCCACAGGAAATGCGGTTTCAGGGCAGTTGTCACATTGTGAATTTGTTTATGTTTCCTGGTTTGCGCTGTCTGCCTTCAGTGATGTGCCTGCATTTCTATGTTCTGTGGAATACATGGGTCCACTATCAAAATCTGTGAAGTTAGCCAGGCGTTGGTGACTCACACCTGTAATCCCAGCTACTCAGGAGGCTGACATCCGCAAATCATGGTTGGAAGCCAGACTGGGCAGGAAAGTCTCTGAGCTCTTATCTCCAGTTAACCACCAGAAAACTGGAAGTGGAGCGATGGTGCAGAGTGGTAGAGCACTAGGAAAGACCTCAGGGACAGCACCCAGGCTCTGAGTTCAAGCCCCATGACCACCAAAAAAGAAAAGAAAAAGTTGGTGAAGAATAAAGATGTCACAAGTTTAAAGCACTTAACACTGCGGTTACTCTTATTTGTGTTTTTATTTAGGCAGTATTGTGGTTTTGTGCTTAGGACCTCATGTTTACTAGACAGGACCCTTTGCCCCTTGAGCCACATCTCCAATCCATTTTGCTTTAGTTAATTTTTGGATAGGGTTTTGAACTTTTGGTCAGGCCAGCTGTAGGCCACAATCTTCCTACCTCTGCCTCTGTAGCTGGGATATAAGCACATACCACTACACCTGGCTTGTTCTTAGAGATGGAGTCTTGCTATCTTTTTTGTCCTAGGATGGTCTTGAATCAGTTTTCCTATATCCAAGTAGCTGGCAGGCATGAACCATCACACCTGACTGTTTATTGTTACTCTTTCAAGTGCTGATTTCAGGATTATGACCTCTGCCTTGCCCTAAACTTCTTCTAGTCTGTCTGATGGTTGAGGGAGACCTTAGTTAGCTGTTCAGTCTTCCAGCATATTTTCTTTGCAACTCTTGGCCATAAATATTTAAAAATAACTGGTGCTAATGACTCTTGCCTGTAATCCTAGCTACACAAGAGGCTAAGGTCGGAGGATTGGGGTTCAGACCCAGCCTAGGCAGGAAAGTCCGTGAGACTCTTACCTCCAATAAACCACCCAAAAGCCAGAAGTAGAGTTGTGGCTCAAATGGTAGAGTGCTAGCATGAAAAATCTGGAAAATGCTCAGGGACAGTGAAAAATTAGAAATACACAGGGCTGGGAATGTAGCTCTGTAGGAGAGCCTGTGCTTAGCATATGGAAATTCCTGGATTCACTCCCAAGAACCAGAAAAACCAACAATAGCCACAACAATAAAAATGCAAAACAACCAAAAAAAGAACACACACACACACACACACACACACACACACACACACACACACACACACACACACACTCTATTGTAGAAGAGCAGGAAGGAGTTTCTACATTTCTCTTCTGGCCAGTTGGATGGCACGGAGAGCAGGAGGGGCTGGTGAATGCTTAGCTAGAAGTGCCAGACTGCCACACGGTACCTTTTCTCTGTTTGACTCTGGCAATCTGTTCTGTTCTTTTGTTTTGTCGTCTACCTTTTGGACACCTTATTTTCCATGGATTGGTCTTTGATGCAGAAAACATTGTTTTCTAAAGGGGGGAAAATAATCAAAGGTGAGTTTAACTGGTTAAAAATACAAGCTGGTGGATACACTGTGAGTTTTACAAGCTGCCCGATGGGCGGGGCTGTGGTCTGTCCAAGGCGCCCCATTCGAACCCTGAGGTTTACTTTGTAGCAAACATTGTTGTTGTTGTTTTCTTTTGGTGCCAATGCTGGGGCTTGAACTTAGGTACTGGGCACTGCTCCTGAGCTCTTTTGCACAAGGCTACTACCCTGCCACTTGAGCCACATCTGGCTTTTTGCGGTTAGTTGGAGGTAATAGTCTGGGCTGGCTTTGAACCATGATTCTTAGATCTCAGCCTCCTGAGAAGCTAAGATTACAGCCATGAGCCACCAGTGCCTGACTGTAGCAAACGTTTTATTTTAGTATATGCAAAGTGACCACATTGGTTGAACAGGTTTGATTGCAGACAATATAACTACCCAGAAAAGGGGGGGGGAATACTTTGGTGTATATCATTTCACAGTATTTAAATATGTGAAATGGAACATTCTAGAAACTTTAGGTTGTGGCAGTTTCCGGTGTAATCCAGACTTTGGTCACAGGTGTTTTCCTTTGTAGCCTGGGGTAAGCTCCCTCCCACACCCCTTCTGCTTTGCTGAGGCTCAAGTGCCTGTCGGTAGTTTTTTTTTCTTCCCCTGTGAAATTGGAGGGTATGGTGATGTAAGTTGTTAGTAATTTTACTGAGAACTGAGACCATCATAAGTATTGGGGAATCTGTGATTTAATAAGCTGCTATTTGTTACATCTTCCATGACAATCCCATCTTTGGGGTGAGGGTCATGGTCATTTTAACCTTTGCCGTCCGTTTGTGTTTGTCAGATTCTCTCAAAGGGTGAGTACCAGTTATTTTTTGGCATCTGTTGAAAAACAAAATTGTTCCTGAACCGAATGACACACATAGGGGCAGGGGGCACAGGGGATAATCCTTGGGGGGGGGGAAAGGACTTAAATGTTCGCTCTGAGGATCAAGGCCAGCTTCCCCTGTCACTGAGAATTCTAATATCGTCATCTTCAGTTCAGGCATGCTGCCTGGGTGGCTGCAAACCCCGAGGATTATCGAGTTGTTTAGGTGAGTCAGTCTTATTTAGATTACCGAGAGGTTCATTGATTTGTGGATGTGGGAAAACTGGTAGCGTTTGCATTTCATTTTAGAACATTGTCGCCAGGGATTTTTTTTCCGAGCTGTGTGAACAACATTACAAGGCCACCCTAAGGCAATTTAGTGTTACATAAGAAACAGGCTTTGCTGTCTTTTCTTTGGGCTTTTTTCTTCTTCTTCTGGCTGACCAGAACGTTGGTACCTTTCTTCCCATCGCCAGGGTATGGAAATGTCACTTTGCAGTTTCCAGTCCCTCTGCAGACATCCTCCTAATCCAACCTCCAGCTTTCTCCAGGCCCTGGCTTCCTGCCCACGGCCTCTCGCCTTCCCCTCTGTGGTCCATGCTTTGCTCTGTGCCAGAATAGACCTGTCCCATTTCTCTTGGAGAGTGACACTTCCGTCCTACAAGTAACCTCTGTGCTGGCTGCTGCCTGCAGTGCAGCTTGATACACTCTCTGATTTTCTCTGGGGCCACTTTGGGGTTTATCTTCTCTTCCTCTTCCTACTCTTTTACTCCAAACTATCTCCCCCCACCCCTGCCATAGGAAAGCCCTGGGAAAATCCTGCCATACCACCTAGAACACCTGTCATGATTAGGCTAAGTCATTATCATACATTCCGGTGGTTGCTTGATTTGGTCTGTAGGCTGCATCAGCCTGAGTTTTGAGGAGGAAGAGCTTCTGCTGATGCATCATCGCTGGGTGGGTGTGGGGGAGCCTGGGTACCCAGGGCAGGGGCACCCAAGCATTCCATAGGACTTGGTTGTACACGACAGCATTCCTTTCTTTGTATTGCCCCTGTGTAATTATTAATGGTGTTCACTTTCAGGCTGTCAGAGTTGCTAATTTATTTGGGGTAACATCATGTATGGTGTTTTTTGTTGCTGTTGTTTTGGAATGTGGGATTGAATGTGGGGCCTCAAACTTGCTTTACTGCTAAACCGCCCTCCCCTTTTTCGTGCTGGGTATTTTTACGATAGGGTCTCACTTCCTGTGTAATGGTGTGCCTGGACTGTGTTCTGCCTATTGTAGGCTTTCTGTTGTAGCTAGGATGAGCGACCATGAGCATACCTATCAGTTGAGGAAACTCAGAAACATTTCTGCCTGTGCTGGTGTTGAGTGATAATCCTCCCAGTGTCAGCTTCTCAAGTAGCTAGGATGATAAGGTGTGAAGCATCAAATCTGTGTGTGTGTGTGTGTGTGTGTGTGTGTGTGTGTGTGTGTGTGTGTGTGTGTGTGAATGAGAAGGGTGTCAGGTACAAGGTTCTACTTGCAGACTCCTAGGACAGGAAAGCTAGGTTTTGGGTGCTCTTGTATCATTCCAATCCTGGCTGGAAACAGGTTTTGTTCTAGAAGTGGGCAGCATGCACGGATAGGCATGTTTGGTTGTGTGTGTGTTTTAAACATTTGAAATGCACATTGTCTGTGCACCTGGGAGGCTGGAATGTGGTGGAGGGAGGTACTATGGCAGCTAGAGAGATGGAAAATCAACCCAGGTGGCAGGGTGAAGGCTCTTCTATGGACCAGAGGCAGACAGGCTGGATGGAAGGGGTGGAGGATGCCAAACGGCACTTGCTTGAGAAGCTGATCTCATTCCAGAACGAGCCACGTGTTCACTGGGGCACCGTGGGACTCACCCACATACCTGGGCTCCTTCTCTGCTCATCCACGCACTCGAAGAAGTCAGAAGTTCCCAGGCAACCTTGCTGACTTAAAAACATAGTAATGATAGTAAAGACCTAAAGGCAGCATGAGGCCCAGGCTTCTAAGCTCGGCTCTGGCCCAGGCCCCTGGAGACTCCCTTTTCTCCTCTTTGACTTGACACTGACACTTGCCCGCCTGGGGGAAGGCTCAGAAGAGTGAGTGAGAGCATGCATTGCAAGACACTTTCAAATGACTGACTGCGTCCTGCAGGGGTTGGGAGTGGAGGAGGGTGTGTGTGTGTGTGTGTGTGTGTGTGTGTGTGTGTGTGTGTAGACACTTTCTGTGCATATATATATGTATATACAGATACACACACACACACACACACACACACACACACACACATTTAATCAGATTCTGTGGCCTAAGGCTTTAAACAGAACAGCACAAAGCCCCCATCAGGTCAGCTTTTGTGGCATCATTTGGACCAGATTTGAAGCAGTAGATTCCTTCCTGTGGGCTCTAGAGGCCCTAGCATTCCAGAAAGGCCTACAGGGACAGGGACCGCCTCCCCCCCCCCCCCCCCAACACAGACACTGTCAGGGGTGTTTGCCAGGATGGCACAGCCACTGTTAGGATGGATGATGGATGGGGATGGCCAGGGACGGATGGGCATGGGGAAGATCACGTGATGTGAGGGGTCAGGTGGGAAGCCAACCCATCACCCGGGCCTAGCTTCCTCTCTCTTTTTGTTGAGGGTTGGGGAGGCGGGCGGGGAGGGGAGGGGGCTGGCGCTTGCCTCCGGACGTGGGAGATGGCGATGGTTTGTCAGCTGGATGATTCAGCACAGTATTCTCAGAGGTTTCTTAGTGTTAAATATCTACTGCAGCCGGCGTCTGGATTGGCTGAAGAGAAAGGTGAGCTGAGGTAATAATTCTCTAATGACTTTTTTTGGAGTTCTGGCATCTCTCATGTTCTCGGCCAACCAGAACTAATCCAGCAGAGCTGTGATAATGCCTGTCATCGACGGAGGACTCCAGATGGCATGTCACAGCCAGTGAGCAGAAGAGAGCCACAGAAATCTGTGAGGACATTCGTCCCTTCTTTGGTGTCTTCCAGCTAACCCCCCTTTTCTTTCTTTCTTTTTTTCTTTTTAAATGTGTGTTGACCATTTCCTCCTCATGCCCTCAACCCTGATACCTTATTTTGTTTTTGGAAGATGAGGAGGTTTGAGAGAGAGAATCTCACTAGGCAGCCCAGGCCGATCTGGATTTTAAGATCCTCTTGTTTCAACCTCCCCAGTGCTAAGATTACAGGCGTGCGTCACCAAGCCCAGCACTTTGCAGGGCTTTTAAAAGTCATCAGGTCTCTCGTTGAGATTGTGTTAGGAAGAGGGGAAAGGGGTAAGGATGAGTAATGGAGGTGTCCTGATTGGGATACACTGTACACATGTGTGGAAATGTCACCGTGAAACTCCCTCTTGTACAAGTAATGTATACTGATTAAAAAAAAAAAGTCACCAGGCTTCATTTCAAAGGGAAGAGGGCTTTGACTGCGTTCTGACCTAATAAAGGACCCGTTGCACAGAACTCTTTAGATGTGTCCCGAGAGAAGCCTGGGATCTTAAGTGGATATGGGTGTTCCCATCTGTGGAATGCACATGCAGAGGAGACCTGAGTGGACATCCCTGGCTCACGTTGTGGGCTCAGTCTCAGTGTCCGGGGTTTGTACAGCTCTTTCCCCTGGGTGAGAGGTGTGCTTAGTCTGCATTTGGTCCTGGGATGTTTGCAGAACGTGCCTGTCTGGGACTGCAGCACAAGTACCATGCACTGCTTTGGAGGAGAGAAGACCGAGAAGTGAAGACAAGGAAGAGGCAGGAAGGCTGAGGATGGATGGTCGGCAACACTGTGCCTGATCACGGTTTAGGAATGTGATGGGCAGAACAGGGAGCCATAGGTGGTCTACTCAAGGTCTGGTTTTTATCCTGTTCTCATTCATTCCCTCTGAGAACCCTTGCAGGCCTGCCTTGGGCAAACCCTTCTTGAAACTCATCTGCTATGTGGCTGATACTCAGAGCCCCATTAGCCTCCATGACCAGTACTCTACACTCCCTGAGGCCAGGCACCAACGCCAGCCAGTAGCAAGCATCTCAGGTAGTTAGTACAAAATGCAAGCATTCAGGGAAGCTTTGGGGTTGGCTACTTGAGTCTTATTAATGTGTTTATCTAATTCTAACAAGACATACTTAAAACTTAGATTAAAAATGTATTGCTGTTTATTACTTATTTATAGGAAATTGCAAATTCGTGGTAGTAGCTCATCATTTATTCCTTATGGTTTACTTATGAATAGACTCCACCTTTGGGCAGGGGACCAGACTTTTTCCTTCACTGGTAATTTTTTTTGGAATCTTGCATTCCCCCCCCCCCGTCCCCCTCAGCTCGAGGGATTTTCTTTAAACCTGATAATTATTTTGATAAATCTTCACCACTTGGCTAGTGGCTTACAGCTAATTCTTTCCTATTAAATACTTTGTAGAGTGCTAACCATAACCCATTTGAGCAATCACATTTTATTAATGACTTCTGAGATTTAGCAGGAAGTTAAATTGGTAATCATGGAATATGCTTTGGGTAGAGGATTCTATGACAAGACATCGTTTTCAGTCCGAAAACAAGGCCACAGTCCATCAGAGCAACACAATTTATCATAAATCTAAGCCAGGGTATGAAATTCATACCAACCTGGTGCTTGTTCCTTTCCTTATGAGCACTGGAGATGTGGTGGGCTCTGGTGGAGGGGCCACTTGGAGCTTTTTGTAACTCAATTCCTCCCGGTGACCCTGAAAGGTGTCTGGACTTACTTTTCACACTGTGCAGATGAGAAGTTTCCTGAGTTTCTATGTGTCTTGTCCTTGATAAGACAATGTAGCCCATTGCTTCTCATCTCATGTTTTCATCTTGACTTAACATGTTTGTTTTGTATGTCAGTCCTGGGGCTTGAACTCAGGGCCTAGGTACTGTCCCTGAGCTCCAGTTTTGCTCTATGACTTGAGCCACAGCTCCAATTCTGGCTTTTTGGGGGTAGTTTATTGGAGGTAAGAATCTCATGGATTTTCCTTCCCAGGCTGACTTTCAACCTCAGATCCTCAGATCTCAGCCTCCCCAGTAGCAAGGATTACAGGCATGATTGACTTAACATTTTGATGGTTATATTTATTCTTACTACTCTTTCTTTTTAGGGTTTCCCAGAGACTGCAGTGTTTAGGCTGAGTTGACAAGAAGCAGTGAGTTGGAGGATTTATTGATTACAGAAAAGGCTTCTCTGGGGAGAGATAAAGCATTGCTAAGTTCTTTTGAGTGCTAAGCTATTTCTAGTAGGGCACTGACAAATGATTTTCCTAATTAGTTGTGTGGCTGGGCACTGTGTCTCATGCCTGTAATCCTGCTTATTGGGAAATGGAGATTGGAAGGATCAAGACTTGAGGCCAGTTCAGGCCTAAATGTGAAACTCTGTATCTTCTCAGTCAGTTGCTGGACACAGTGGTGTACATCTGTCTTCTTACCTACATGAAACAAGCTGGATTGTGTTCCATGCCAGCCCTGACTTACACAAAAGACCTAATTTGAAAAATAACAAAGGCAAAAAGGGCTGAGACGTGGCCTTAAGAGGTAGAGTGTCTGCCTAGCAAGAAGCACAAAGCCCTGAGTTCAATCCTTAGTGCAGGGGGTGGTGGGAAGAAAAAGAAAGGAAGAAAAGCAATCAGGTACATGATTAAGTGTAGTAGGGTATGTATTTTCAGTTTGGGTTTCAGCTATTGTGTTTTCAGAAAGAAATAAGATTGATCACTTTCATCCTATATTTTTATTTTACCTCTCTTTTCTCATAGCTTACCATTTAATCTTTTTCTTACTTCTTACACACACTTCACAGTGGGGTTAATTAATTTATCACAGAGGGGTTGGAGGGTTTGTTTGTGATCAGCTTATCAGCCACGGCAAATAGCTGAGGTAGAAATTAGTGAGTAAAGGGAAAGTGTGGTAAAGAGTCTACAGTCTTCTGCCCTGTTTAGCTGCTTTCCTCCTGCTCCTGCTTGACCAAGCAATATATATTATCAGATCTAACCATTTTCCAGGAGCTGCTGGAACTCTACATTTTAAAGATGTGAAATGTCTCAACTTTAATTTGGAAGAAAAGTCAAAGGAAACAAAGCATGGAGCTGGGAGGTGTAGCTCAAAGGCCCTGAGTTCAGCCTATAGCAACTGCCCAACACCAACCAACAAACAAACCTCTATCAGACTGTGGTGGACCCCACATACAGAGGGAAGTTTGGGCCGTTGGGAGGTGTATTTCATCGTGTGTCGACTTCTGTTGTCACATTGAACACGTGCCTACTTTCAGTTACTTGTTGGCTGGTTGGTTGGACTATAGGGTAGTTGTATGTGGGTTAATTTTGCTTTTTCTTCTTTTAAAGTGAGTCTATACTTGGTGATGGAAGATTGGGGGACTACCACCAAGTTCTCTTGTCCAGAGAGCTATCATCCAGTGTACTTGTGTTTTTGTGTTTGAAATGGGGAATGCAGTTAGATACTACTCAAGTTATAGAGTTCATCTGGACTTGCTTTGGATTTCTCTGAGTTTTTTTTTTTTTTTGTGGCCATAGTGTTTGTTGGAATGAGATTTCCCCTGTCAGGGGAACTGTAGACACTTGAATGAGTGTTTAGTCCCTAATACTGGTATCTAAATTCCAGGCATGTTGTCTGCAACTTCTAGTTTCCACAAATCTATGCCAATGTGTTCCTTTATAACCTAGTGCTATTGCTTTCTCCCCTCGTTTTATATTTAATCTCACTGGCTCACAACAGTAGTCCAATCCAAAGAGTTACCTTTTCTGTTTCCAACCCAATCATTATTTTTATGTAAAAAGCATGTTTTGAGCTACACAGCAGCCTATGGAAATCAAACTTGCACTCTGGGAGAAGAGGGATGTCATTTACAACAGTTTTTTTTTTGTTTTTTTTTGTTGGTCGTGGGGCCTGAACTCTGGGCCTGGGTGCTGTCCTTGAGCTCTTCAGCTCAAGGCTAGCACCCTACCACTTGTACAACAGTTTTTACAGACCAAAGTTCTACTGTATACTCTGTTTCCAATGTAACCCAAGGGCCTCATTTCTGTACTTTGAGCAAAATGACCATATCTGGGCTCTCTTCAAGTCCAGAAGAAATAGCCCCAAGTTGTTTTTCAGAGGATTGGGAGAGTAAGCAGGGTAAAAACATTTAGAAGAAATAGTTCTCATACTTTTATTCACTGGGTACTTCATTCACAGGTTTTTGATGCATTTGATTCATGACCAAAATCATGTGATTTTAGGTTTTTAATTTTTTTTTAAATCTTCCAGCACCTCTTTTATCTTTTGGAATAATTTCAAACTTAGGAGAATATTGCAAGAATACTAAAAGAAGAGGAAGCTCTATATAGTTTTCCTGTGTAGATGCCTTTCAAGTTTGCTCAGATATTCTCAATAATGGCTATTAAGCAAAGGGATCCAGTTCAGCACTGTGTCTCCTATCCAGCGCCTTCTATCGGTCTTCATTCTCCCCTGTCTTTCACAACAGTGAAGGAGGTAAGACTCAAGAGATAGAGAGCCTGCCTAGCAAGCATAGAGCCCTGCGTTTGAACTCTACTACTCCAAAACAACCCAAGACAAACAAACCAGCTTGTACTATTCTCTGAGGGAAAGGTAAGCTACCCCCATGAGGGCTGGTTTTTCCCCCTCTCTTCTACAATGCTGCAACTCTCCATTCATCAAATGTCTTTGACCATTTAGTGATCCATTGAACCAGTCAATAAAGATTCCCCTCCAAATTTATGAGTTCTGCACCTGTGGATTCAATTAACAAAGATCAAAGATAACCAGAGGGGGAAAAATGCATAGGTATTAACATGTATAAACTTTTAAATCTTATTATTATTATTCCCGTAACAATCCAGTAGAGAAATATTTACATAGCATTGACATTGTCACTATGATAAGGAGGTGATTTAAATGTAAAGTCTGTGAGGGATACATGTAAGTGATTGGCAAATGCTACCTATGCAAATACACATAGGTGATATGCAAATACTACACCATTTCCCATAAGGAACTTGGACATTCAAAGTATTCATCCATACTAAGGAATGGCTCTAGTTTTGGACTTCTGTGTACATTGAGGAAGAAGATAGCAGGTGATATGGACAGCTACCGTACAGGCCGAGGGAGCCTGTCTGGTGTGTGGGTGTGTCAGGAGGCAGGTCTGCATGTGTGGGGAGGAGGTGGCCTGGTAGGTACAGCTGAAAGTGAGAAGGATCTGAAAGGTGATTCAGGAGATGATTCTAGGCTATGGACGCTAACGGGGCCGGGGAAAGAGAGTTGGAGAGTTTTGAACAGAGTGGCTACATGATCAACCTTTGCCTTTGAAAGGATCTCTTTGTTGTATAGAGAATAGCAGGGTTTGTTGTGGGGGCAGACTTAAGGATGGAAGCAGAGAGAACAATTCAGAAAGACTGGGATAAACTCTGTGCCAGCATCGAAGGGACTCAAAGATGATCAGACGCAATTAATTGATTTATTGTGTGTGCATGTGTGCATGCATGTATGTGTGTATGTGTGTGTGTGCTCACACCCATGTGCATCAGCACACACACACACACACACAGATACACACACACACACACACACACACACACACACACACACACACAGGTACTAGGCCTTGAATTCAGAGACTAGGCTCTGTCTCTTGGCTTTTTTGTTTAAGGCTGATGTTTTACCCTTTGAGCCACAGCTCCACTTCTGGCTTTTTGATGGTCAATTGGAAAGAATCTCATAGACTTTCCTGCTTGCAAGGGCTGGCTTTGAAATGTGATCCTCAGATCTCAGCCTCCTGAGTAGCTAGGATTTCAGGCATGAGCCCTGGTACCCAGCTCAAACTTTATTTTTTTCTATAAAAATATACTTCACTATTGAGGCTCAAACCCAGGGCCTCACATATACCAGGTAATCACTCTACTGTTCAGCTGCACCCCAGCTCTTAGACTTTAGAACATGTAAGACTTACCTTGTGGGTGTCACAGCTTGCTTCATAGGAAATGAGAATTCCCCAGGTATGACCTATATATGTATACTGTTGGAGCTACTGCCAGATGATCCTTATGTGAATGGTCCTTGAAGCACAGGTTGGTAAATTCAGTAGCAAGTAATTTTTGGAATGAGTGAATAATTGGGTTATGGAAAAATCCTTTAGAGATACTTAGATCTGAAGTGTTTTCACTTCTATTGCTTTATGTTTTGCAAACATATTATTCGGCTCAAAAACATGTGATAGTGCAAACTTTCTCCCAAAACTTAGCTGATGGAGCTGAGCCATTTGTTTGAAGAGAAGATGTATAGTTTATGAAGTATACATAAAACTCTGACATCTTTTTCTTGCTTCCAAACACATGGTTTTCAGAAGGAATGAATAAATGCTATTAATAGGATTCATTCACAAAGAAGCTATTAAATGTTTTAAGAGGAAATTGGATTAAGGGAAGAGGTTAGATGAAGTCATTAAAGATAGATAATAGCAAGTGAGTAATTTAGATACCAGTGGACTAGATTGGCCCTGGCCTTGCATTGTCCCAGAGGTGCAGGGATAGAAAAGGATTTTTGGCTCTTTGGCCTTAGAAATACTGTTGTAAGTGAAGCCTTAAGGGACTTTTAGTTTTTCACCATGGTGAAGTCCCTTCTATCTTGCCTGCATGGTCTTTGGGTGGACCATGAAAACAAGCCATGCCTTGATTGATTGGGTAATGTCGAGGTCCGGGGCATGAGCCTTGGAACCAGACTGGCTTCTAATCATACTCTAGTTCTGGTGAGTCACATGGGTGGATTAGTAACATGTATTTCTCTAGCTCGGTGTGGAGGTTCAGAGGTAACACCCATAAGGGTGCTTACAAAGACGTCTGGGATTCTGCAAACACTCAGCAATTATTAGCTTTTTTCTCCTTGCACTGTTATCGTTAACATCTTTGTAGTTCAGTGTGGTCCTGTTATATTTTGCCTCTGGAATTCAACACATTCTCAGTGATTGCTTTTTCTGAGGATGAGAGTTGTTACTGGTCATGTCTGGAAATGTGCTTGTAAATGCCTCTCTCTTATTGGAGGAATTTCAGGGCTTGGGTGTGGTATTAATCTTTTGTATTTATGATCAACACTTGGGGTGTAGGTTGCCCTAATATGGATGTTCTCTGTCTTGGTCAAAAAGGAATGCTCCTAGTTGCTTCTGGAACATTTGGTGAAAATTAATGACTCAAGTGAATGTGTGGCTCTACTCCATTAAGTGCTAATTAGCATTAGTGACTATTCCTATAGTTTCTCCAAGTACCATCATCAAACTGGCCTCTGAAGCAGGGACTTTGATGAGAAAAATGAAAAAGAGCTTTTCTTAGTTTGTGTAGGAACTGTTTTATAAAACATTCACTGTTGCTTTATGTGAAGAGCAATCTCCATATGGAAATTTTTATTTGTTTTAAGAAAAGGAAATTAAATCCAATAAATTCTCGTAGAGCTCTCAGTAATACAATGTGACTTAATAAGTAACTAATAAGATAGGGGGAACTAGCATCTTTCATTTCAACATGTTGCCATTTTTATGTAAAACTTAAATCTGTGCCCAGCTATAACTTAAAAATTGTGAGCTATGAAGATCTAGTAAGGAAGAGACATTCCTAATATTGTAGGGATTTTTTAAAATCATTGTTTTTAAGTTCGCCTCTTAATCTGTGCCGCTAGAGACAAGATTTACATCCATTCCTACATCCATTACTTTTATCTGTAAAACAGTGATAATAGTAGCTATTATTGAGTTGTAAGGATTTGAAGACCATAGCTATATTGTGTGTTAAATGTCAAATATGGCTAATTATAGCTAATCCAGTGACTTCACTACTTTGTTTGCTTTAAAAAAATTATTGCTGCTGATTTTGAGATAAGGCTTTGCTATGTAGCCTAGGCCAGTTTGAAACTGTTTCATCTACCTAATTGCTGGGATTACTGCCAGCATCAACCCTGCCTGGTTCATTACTGTTTTTAGTATGACTATTATTTGATAATATAACTGGAACCAATTTCATAATTTTTCATAGGCAGCAAAAGATAATCAGGTGGAATTTGCCTCACACAGACTTAACCTTAAGTATATCAATTGCTCAACTTTGTCCAAACTTTTTCTGTCACTTGGCAAAATTAAATCTTATAGAGGCTCGCTCTGAGTGTGCGTTTGTGTTGTGTTCAAAAAAAGCGGTTTAGTGTAATGCTACTTTGTGCTTGGGTGTTTTGCCTGAGTGTTGGGAGATGAGTCTGATTCCACCCAGGAAAGAGAACAGGCCGGGCTTCCTGAATCCCACCTTAATCCCCACGGTCCTTTGTTTACGATAGTACAAAGTTATTATTTCAGTTCCTTGCTTTGTAGTCCTGAAAGGATTAGTTTACCCTCTTAATTGCTATGTAAGGAGAGTTTTTATAATCTCTGGAGCTATGGCTTTTGATGGGGGGAAAAAACTGTGTTTTTTTTTTCTTCAAAAGGACAGAGGATATTGTTATAGATTTATTCTTAGGATTCTCATTTTGGGAGTTGACTCTGTAATTAAATACCTGCAGGGAGAGTGTGTAGAGGAATGATAATATTCTCCTGCTTTAATCGCTGTGGATGTCTTGGTGATGCTTTGAAGTGGTTGGTGTCCAACTGTCTTGTCCAGTGTTCAGATGCTTTCAAGGAACAACAGAACATAACTCGATTTTTTTCCCCCTGCAGTTCCCCTAAAAGAGGGAAAATTTGACATCTAGACTGAAAAGCATTTATTCACAGGCACTGATAATAGGTTAAGTGGTTTAACCTCTTACCCAATGGAGAAAACCAAAACCTTCTCTCTCCATTACTGCCCAGTCCTCCCTTCCAGAAGTAAGAAAGTAAGGAAAAGTAAGTAAGTACTTATCTTTTTTTGTCCCAGTGTCAGACTTTAGGACCTTTTCCTGTTTCTTATTAGCGTTTGGTGAACCTCTTATCTGCCAGTGTCCTCCTTTCTTAATCCTCTGGTCTTATAATTTGATTAAATTCTACTTATCATGCTCATTTTTTTTATAGACTCATTTCCTTTTACCCAGCCTTTCATTTTTGATGCTTTTAAAAGTTCAAACTAAGCCCCTCCTTTTCTCTACTTTCTATCATTTTTTGGAGGACTTTTTCAGGTGGTCAGTGCTGTTGAGAAATATTTTTAAAGTAGACTTTTATTGTTATGATTAAGGTGTTGGACAGAGGGGTTACCTTTTCATACATTTCTTTTGTGGACGATGTTACCCTTCGCTTTCTCCTACTTTTCTCGTCCTGTCTTTGCCCACAAGTTGCATAGCACATTTCAACATAGTGTATGCTGAATAGCGTGATCACATTTGCTTACCTTCCATCTCTCCATTGTAGCTTGAGACTCAAGTTTTAACTCTACAGCCCACCACGCTCTTTGCTAAAATCTGTACTCACTCCACCCAGCGTACCCATCTGAATGTTTCAAAAAGCACAACAAGTGCATTGTTCCCAACCCCAAGTCACCCTCTTACGTGAAAGCTCATTCATTCCTGTCACTCTTTCAGAGTCCAGTGCTTTTGCCCCATTTGCTTTGCTCAAGGATAGCAGCTATGTGTTGAGCCACAGCCCCACTTCGGGCTTTTTGCTGCTTCATTGGAAATAAGAGTCCCACCTACTCTCCTGTTTGTCGTGGCTTTGAACTTTGATCCTCAGCTCTCAGCCTCCTGAGAAGCTCGGATTATAGGCATGAGCAAGTGGCATCTGGCTTAAACTTCATATTCTAGTATTATGATTTGGGGCCTTCGTGGGCAGGAAACCCTGGGGAGATGGGCTGGCTGCGTCTAGGAAAGCGGTCCCAGGGGAGCTTGTGGCTCCTTCCATCCTGTGAGGATGCCGAGAAAGGCCCCAGGTGTGAAGCAGGGAGCCAGCCCATACCACATCCCAGGGGTGACATAAAGGTCTGTTGTTTCTAAGTCCGTGGTAGCCACTCATGGGCTTTTCCTTTCGGATCAGCCTGTATGGGCAGAACTTCATCCTTCAGTGTTGCTTCCCTGTCGTCTTCTGTACACCACTCCTCTGAGTCACAATTTGATTGATTTCTGTCTTCCTAGTTAGGCAAGAAGCTGGGTAAGATGATGCAAGTTGACTGTGAAGGATTAGAAAAAAAAAAACTGAGTGAGGTAAGCTATTAACTTGTACCAAAGACATCTCCGGTGTGGATAGCAGATCCAAGTGTGACTGACTGTAATTGTGTCCACATGGCTGGTGGCTTTCTAGGTTCTGCCTCATGGTGCCAGAATGGTCGTGAACCTGAGGCTGCCCTGGTGACTGTTGACATGCACGTGAGACCGAGAGCCAACACCAAAACGCAGCCTCATCCATGCCTGCAATAAAACCCAGCAACGAGGCCAAATGGATTCCTCAGTGTAGAGCCCACAGAACTAGAAATGCAAGGCTTAAGTAGATGAACACTCACAGGGGCATGTGTGTGGAGGATGGGGTACAGTCTTTATTTTTTGGGAACTTGATGGAGCTGATAGGTATACTTAACGCTCCCTGTGGAATTTAAAATGCGATCCTCCCTCCCATCTCCTTCGCTCTTCATTTCTTTGAGAGACAGAGGCGCGTCTCACCTTGCCAGGCACATGATTCATGTGGTCCCCTGGCTTCTGCCCAGCTGTGTCACAGCTGTGCGCCCGACCAGGTCGATGAGTGCAGCTTTCTCTTCTTCGCTTGTAAAGTTTCAAGGCAGTCATTTTAAAATTCAAGGGAATGCTGTTCAATAAATTAAAATGAAATTTTAGCTTTCCCATCTACATGGGAAAGACCTCTAGGCGGTATGGTGTAATACTGGAACACCAGCTTTAGACTCGTCTGACCTGGGTTTGAACCCCGACCCAGTCACCTTTTATTGATATTACCTTTGGCAAGTTAGGCACTCTCCAAATGTCTCCCTTGCTCAAAGAAGGGGGAAGGGAGGAATAAAAAAGAATTTAGCGAGAGCAAGCATGTACAGATTCTAGGGTAGTCTACCACGTGAATGCTCGCTAATCAATATTAGTTATTAGACAGTTATATGGCTGTAATTGCTTGGGGTCTACTTGGAATTTATATATAGCAATACTTGAATGGCTTTTAAAGAATGTTCCTTCCATCTAATTCCGGTTTTACTTCTCTTTGGAAAGTAAGTTTATGCTGCTTTAGATGTGAAATATCAGAGTGTGTTCACCTCTGTCTTGTCTTTGTGTAATATTTGTGACTTTTGCTTCAGAAGGCATCTAGTACAGAATAGATGAAATGATATCTGAAGGGAAAAAATGCTTCCAGATTCTGGGGCTGTGGAAATTGAATGTACTTTTTCGACCTTTTTCTCACATGTGTGCTAGTTTCCTGCTTTCACAAAGATGGCGTAGGATTGTTGATGTTGGGGTGTTTCATTGAAAACTGGTTGTTTCTGGACAGGGTCAGAATGAGCCTGGTTCTTGTCAAGGTCATGGATTACAGTCCCCTATCTGCAGTGCTGAAGACCTAGGGTGGTGGCAGATGCTGTAGCCTGTGGTGAAGTGGAGTAGGAGGAGGCAGGGCTTGATAACAGATGGTTTCTTGGAGTTCTGGGGCCTGGCCAGCAATGAGCTTTGAAAACTATGGGCCAGACCCTGAACTGGCGTGGGTACAGGCTTGCTTGCCAGCACAGGAAGTGAGGTCTGAAGGCTATGTCTTGAGGGCAGCTGCCACTGCTCTGCTGGTGGGCTGGCACCATTAGCATTGACTGCCTGGGGTTTGATGAGGTGACTGTGGTACAATAACAACAATGACGTGGGAAACTAGGCCTGGAATCTGAGACCACAGCCCCATTGGAGCTGTTGGCATGTTTTAGAAGGGTGTCGGCTACTGAGCAGGACTTGCCCTGTCTCTGGCACGGATGGCTATGTGGGAACAGGAAGGCCAAAGTTGCATGCATGTGCTGCTGGGCAGTGTGGACTTCCGGCTTGGGGAGAGCAGTCGAGATGCTTTGTGGGAGGCTTGGCTGGCCTCTTAGGCACACACTAGCTTCCAGAGAATAGGATGTAGCTCAGACATTGCTAACATCCTCGGATACCTTTTTGGAATATTTAAATCATTCTTGGCCGCGTTTTAGTATTTATCTTCATTAGGTGAATATTTTTTGGGCAAATTACTTATCTTTCTGTGCCTGCCTGCTTGCCTGCCTATTTGCCTGCCTGCTTGCCTGCCTACCTCCATACCTGCCTCCTCGCTCTCCTTCCCTCCCTCCCTCCTTCTCTCTTTTCTTTCCCTCCTCCCTTCTTCCCTCCCTCCCTTCCATCCTTTCCCTTCCTTCCTTCCTTTCATCCTTCCTTCCTTCCTTCCTTCCTTCCTTCCTTCCTTCCTTCCTTCCTTCCTCCCTCGGTTCCTCCCTTCCTTTCTTCCTCCCTCCCTCCCTCCCCCCTCTTTCTTTTCTTTCTTTTCTTTTTTCCTTTCTTTTTTTGTATGACTTCTGGGGCTCAGCTTTCTTTGGTCAACTTTAACACTTCAACACTTGGAACATAGTTCCACTTCCAGCCTTTTGGTGGGTAATTGGAGATAAGAGTCTCATGGACTTTCCTGCCCAGGCTGACTTTGAACCACAGCCCTTAGATCTCAGCCTCCTGAGTAGCTAGGATTACAGACATGAGCCACCAGCACCCAGCTCTTGGCCTTCTTTATCTATGAAGTGAAGACCCAGTCTAGACTAGATGATGTTTAATGCTCAACTCTGATTAAATTTTTAGGTATCTGTGTATTTCAGCATTATTTTTTTGAAGTGTTTGTTTCACAAATGTTACTTCTTCACAAAGTTAGACATGCTACCTTTTCTTTTTTCTTTCTTCTCCCCCACCCCCCAAGGATTTAAGTGTCATCTTTGTACGTCTAGCAATCAGAAGTTTGCAAATTAGAGGCTACATCATTATTTTGTTGAGAGAAGGGCCTAAATTTTCTGTCTTGGCATTATGTAAATGGTCTTGCCCCTTTTGTTGTTGGGACAGACAATTGTCCTGGAAAGATAAAGCCCAGAAAGCATGGCATAGAATTATAGAGATGCACTTTCACAGGGGAGCAGCGGCCATCTGGTCAACCCATTATGCTGGGAGGAGATTAAGCCCCCAAATGTTTCATGGAGGCTGCAGCATGAACTCCTGGAGAGAGGAGGGTGTGCTCTGTTCATCTTGGCACTGTCTCAGAATGAGTTATTTGTGTGTGTGTGTGTGTGTGTGTTGATTTAACAACACTTAGCAAAGTAACCATGGTAAAGATCTCTCTCATATGAACTCTCTGCTGACCTAACAGGCGTTGTGGTGCCATGTCAGCCACATGTTGAAGTGAGAAAGTTAGGACAGAGCACATCTCAGGATCCTGGAATTTTCTCTTTAGTATGGATAGCTTCCCCAAGAGCGGGGCTCAGGCTCTGGAAGGTTTCTGTGTAAGGGGTCACTTCTTGCCTCATCCTCCACAATTCCTTCTGTCTGAGGTTTGAATGTGTAGAGCAAAGCAGGGGTACAGTATGGGAGGGATGGGGCTGTGTGGAATGAGAGGATGGAAGGCTGGGTGGGCTGAGTTCAGATAGCATTGCAGGTCTGTGCTGAGTGTGACCTTTCTCGCCTTTGTCCCCTGAGCTGCACAGTATATGGACAATTCAGGGAGGATTTATGTTGTGTTAAGGATTATAAGTCACCTGGAGGTGACTTAAAGACTAAGGAGGATGCACACAGGTTATATGCAAATATGGTGCCATTTTCTATAAAGGACAGGATCCTCCATGGATTTTGGCAACTGTGGCGGGTGCTGGACCAGTCCCCTGTGCCTATCTGTTTTTCTTTTGTCCCAACAGTTTTCATGCCTGTGAAAATTTCACAAGGGCAGCCTCTCAGGGATTCTCAGCGAAGTGACATTGGGCTTCTGTAGCAGAGGTTGTTATGGTATGGCAACCTCCAAGGTTGCCTCTGTAGCTGATCTAACAATACGCAGTGTGGGCTCACAGACGCTTTGCAGGCAGGTGGGTTTAGATCTGAGGCACATTGAGAGTGCCACTAGCAGGGGTTTATGATGGCTATTTCCTTGACATTTCTATTAGGATGACTGATGGATACAGCTAATTATCATCATTGCTGTGTAAGGAGAACTTTAATTAGATGTTGTCTTATACTGTTAGGCAGTAAGACATAGTGTGTGTGTGTGTGTGTGTGTGTGTGTGTGTGTGTGTGTGGTCAGAGAGGGTGGTGGTGGTGGTGGTGGCTGATTGCAAGGTTGCTTATCCTAGGACTTGTGCTCACAAAGGTCCTCCAATTGATTGCTTCTGCCTTGTCTCCACCTGAGCTTACACTTTGAGTTTCAGAAACAGGCTGGCAGGAGTGAAAGAAGATGGTATTCATCATCCACATTTAAATTTGCTTCTCATTAACAATCATCCTGCCTGTAGTACACTATGAGTTAATATGTTTTATAAATCTTGTAACTGTCTTATGAAGAGCGTAATTAGTCATAAGTGTTTGGGTGTTAAGAAATGTTAATTTGTTCAATGTAGGCATTAAAACGTTTTGTCATTTCTTTATTTTTAACCTCAATGGGAGCCTCAGCAGGTGAGAATGGCTCAGGTCTCTTGTGACCTCTGGGAGGCTCTGCCAGACTGGCTTTGCATTGGCTGTCCTCAGTCACGTCTGGTCCTATCAGTTGATATTGGGAACATCCCAGTGGTAGAAACCTTCCATTCTGGTTGGACCAGCCTCTTCACTTGGGAAAGGCTGTGATTGAAGATAGGAGCCTGGGGGTCCAGGTAATAGTACTGAGGAATGAGACTTGAAGCAGAATTCTCACTCAGTCCTGGAAGTTCCTAAGGTTTCAGGCAGCTCAGTTCGTTTTCTGCATCAGTACTTAGAAATGACAGTGGAATGACACTAAATGACTTTTAAAAACGAGAAAGCCTGTAAAACCCATTTCTGTTTAGAGATGTCAAGCCAGGGCTATACAACTTTCTTTAAAACGAAGTAATTGCTACTGCATTTGGTAGTGGTTCTGGAAAATTTTCAGGGTGAACCATTTTATGAGAAAACCAGCTTCAGGAATATAGAGAGGATAAAAAGATGTGAGGGGCTGGATAGTCAGCCAGACAAGAGCTGCAAGTGATAATTGTTCAGGAAGGGTTAAAATTGGAAAGCAGTGTTGAAAATACAGCCTAAAATGGATGCTGGCAGGTGGGTTTGAAATGGTATTTGGTAGTAACAAGGATCATGCATTTTGAATTCAGCCTTCTTAGACCTTCCCTTTGTGCAATTTCTCTTTATCAACCTGTAATCATTTGTGCTGTAATTACCATCAAGACATACCTTAGGCAAGACTGGATTATTTCATCACCATTTGTCTTTTTTGGTGTTGTTTGGCCAAAGCTTTGATATCTACAATAGGGATTAGGCAGTTTTATGGGGGGAGACTGTCATTTTAACAGGCAAGGAAGCAAGCAGCCAGGGACTGTGTATATATTATGAAGGAAGGGATTTTGGACCTTCGAGCCTGGCAAAGGACACATTTGCATGATTGGAGAGCCTGGGATTATGGGGAAAATGTCTGCAGCTTCTAAAGTGGAATTCTTGTGCACCCATGGACTACCTTTTCTGTGTGCTTGTTGAAATGATAATATCCTGGCTAGGTTTTATTACCATCATTTATGGTACGGTAAACCTAGCTGGAAATACCGTCAGGAGAGTGCTGCACAGGTACCATTTGTAAGTCTGCTGCTTTATGGAGAGTTGCAACTTATCAGAAATTGTAGCATGATTGTAAAGTTTTCTTCCATTTTCTCATATGGAGTGACTTACTTGGTATTTCAGTTCATTATTTTGCCAGGAAAATGTCAAGTTAGTAACTCCTCTTGAAAGGGCATTGTGCCTCTAAATCACCTTTGAAACTGAAGAAACAAAACCAAACAGATTTTGGACATACTCCAGCTGGGGTTGTGACTTTATCCCCAAGGGCTGGGCCTCCACTTCAGATTCTAATGCTTGGTCTAGTCTACCCTCCTTTCTTCCTTCTGAAAATACATACTGTGCTGCTCAACAATGATGAAGAAAATGAAAATAAACCTTGATTCCTTGTAACAAGACCTGTTGAGGTAGAAGGGAGGTATTTCAGGTGTTACTGCAGCCCAGAAGTGAGGAATGAGGAGGCGTTGGGAATGGAGGAAGGAGCCAACAAGAGCATGTCCGGTACTTCCTGCAGAGGGGACTTAAGAGGTGGACTTAAGGAGCTGGGCTGGGCTTGTGGAGGAAGGGGGTGTTCTCAGCTGTTCTCTTCGGTGCTCCTTTATTTAGTCCTGTGGTTACAGGAGGACTTGCCCCACTGTCCTGTGAAAGGAAGAATGGCCTTCCAGTTACAACCCTGTTGCTGTGTAGGTCTTCTCCTTACCTTCCAGGGTGACGGTTGGCTTTGTTTGGGTTGTTGTAAATGGGTTTCCCCTGAAAGCATGACAAGAACTGGAAGATAAGTTTAAGCAAAAGAATTTAATTGAACGCGGCACCATTGTTCTGGCAAATCCCTCGCTGTTTGGTCATTCTCTTGTAGCCTTTTCATTCCCGTGCTGTCACCTGCTTGGAGGTCTGGGCTGGAAGCCTTCAGCTCCAGCTGTCTTTGTAAAGCTTAGGAGTTGGCTTCCTCCTCTTCCCGCTGGGATAGGAAAGAACATTGGCCGAGTTAATTCTTCAGAATGAAACGTATCTGTTTGTAGTGAAGGGATTTTGGTGGTTTCTCTTCTAGAATCAGGGTTCCCAGGCTTAGGTCCAGATGCATTATTATTATTGATAATGGATGCCCCGTGCATTTCCAGTCTTGGACAGGGTCCCTGTGTGCACCCATGAGGTGGTTCTCTGCCCCTAGCACTGTTGGCCAAGGGCAAAGATGGGCAGAGTGCACTGAAATGCAGGCCACATCTTCTCCTCCCAAGCACAGGCCAGGGTACGAAGCTGGGCCAGCCCAGAGGGAGGAGTGCCTTCCATTTCTCACTAAAGTCACTTAAACCAGGTCCAGCCAGCATCTTTCTAATCTCTTCTAGACTCTCTGGAGTTGCCATTATGGCTGGTGATTGCCCTGACTGGCAGCTCACTCAACGAGCTCTGGACCCTGTACCTAGAATGGCCCTGTTCTTATCTGGTAAGACAGGACTTGGAGCCATGGTTCACCCTCTTGATACCCCATGATGTCACCCCACTTTTTTCTTTTTTGTCTTACTAGTTGTTTTTTTGTTTGTTTGCTTGTTTTTGAAACAGAGTCTCACTATGGAGTCCAACTGGCTTCATACTTGATATCCTCCTGTCTCAGTTTCCTGAGTGCTGGGATTTATAAGTATCATTACCATTTCTTGCTGGCTGACTTCCTTCCTTCCTTTCCTCCTTCCTCCCCACCTCCTTCCCTCCCTCCCTCCTTCCCTCCCTCCTAGGGCTTGAATTCAGAGTCTCATGCTCTTGCTTAGCTTTTTCACTTTTGATTGACACTACCACTTGAGCCATAACTCTGCTTCTAGTTTATTTTTGCTGGTTAATTGGAGATAAGCGTCTCTTAGATTTGTCTGCCCAGAGTGGATTCTCAAGTGTCCGTGATCTACCAGCTCCCAACTTTGTTACTAGTTTTAATGGACATATTTTTGTAATCAGTGCATTTAAATCGTATTTATAAATACCTGACATTTTTCAGTGTCCTCCCTCCCTCCCTCCCTCCTTCTCTCCCTCCCGTCTGTCCTTCCTTCCTTCCTTCCTTCCTTCCTTCCTTCCTTCCTTCCTTCCTTCCTTCCTTCCTTCCTTCCTTCCTTCCTTCCTTCCTTCCTTCCTTCCTTCCTTCCTCCCGCCCTTCCTTCCTTCCTTCTTTCCTTCTTTATTTTTGCCAGTCCTGGGGCTTGAACTCTAGGCCTAAACGCTGTCCCTGAGCTCTTCAGCTCAAGGTGAGTGCACTACCACTTGAGCCACAATGTCACTTCAGGTTTTTTGGTGGTTAACTGGAAATAAGAGTCTTACGGACTTTCCTGCCTGGGCTGGCTTCAAACCACAATCCTCAGATCACAGCCTCCTGAGTATCTAGGATTACAGGCGTAAACCACCAGTGCCCGGCTTTTTCAGTGTTTTTGTTACTAGACTGACTCATACTTCAGTTTTTTGTAAAAAAAAAAAAAAAAAGGAGTGTTCTGGCTTGGCAGGTGAGTCTGGTTTCCTTGGGGAGCAGTACTTCCCACTAGCATGGCGTATCGGGTGTTGTTACAGCCATCCATGCTTAGAGACTGCCCATAGCTTCAGAAGGTTTGTACTTTCACATTTTGTTTGACTCTTGGTCAAATAAGATCCAGCAGGGACTTTTATTTCCAGCTTTTAAAGGAAGAAGCTGCAGAAAAGGAGACTTTCTGGCATGTCCAGACAAACTGGGACAGGCTGGACTGGATGCAGATTCTCTGTTTCCTTCAGGAATTTGTTAGAGTGTGGTTTAGCCCACTGTGACAAGAATCTTCCTGAGCATGAGAGACCTCGGAGCAGAGGTCTTTCCAGAGGAAAGTAATCGAGGCAGCCTTTTTCCACATGGGGATGTCTGACTGGCTGCCGTTTCTCACTGGGTCTTAGCCAGCAAGCAGCTGTTTCTTTAAGACGATTGCCTTGCAGTCAGACATATCGTATGAAGTCACATGGTATCATAGCTATTAGAGGAAAGCTGGCATCCAGGGATCTTGAGAAATATGGTCCCTGCCTGGGAGGGTCACATGCCTGGCTCTGCCTAGGGAAGTTTTAAATATTGATTCAGGTTAAAACCAGGCTTCACTGCATTGTGTAGGCTGGCCTTGAACTTCTGGGTTTATCTGATCTTCTTGCCTCGGCCTCAAAAGTAGCTACCACCCTCAGCAGCTGAGTGGACTGAAAAGCAGAGAGGCCATCTACCACAGACAGTCCTTTTCCTTCTTCATGAGGATGGTGGTATGGTCACCACTGAAGAGCTACCACTAAACAGTTTCCCATGCATCTGCTATCGCTTGAAAATGATTTGACTGCTTTCTATGTGGAATTGAGTGTGTTTCTCAGGTATAGTTCATTCATTTAACAAACACGTGCTGAGCACTGTGTGGACCCGTGATTGATGTTGACTGCACTATGCCCACAGCCGGCCCTGCTCAAGACAAACAGCCTACTTTTATGGCTTAGTTTGAACTTCCAGCAAAGATGGAAATTCGTTACCTGTCATCAAATCTATACCCGCTCCCCCCACCTCCATCCAGAGGCTGGAGATGGAACCCAGAGTAATAATTAATAACTGGAAATTCTGTTAGCCATTTTGGATTCAGTGAGGGAAGGCTAGGGGCTCTGGATTCCTGGCTTCTACCAGGACTGTGTTTCGGAGCAAGGGGCAAATTCTGCCCTGTCATCTTGGGAAGGGGATTCTGGAGGCATTAGAGTCCCCTGAACTGAGAGTTGGTGGTGATCATGGTGAGCA
Source organism: Dipodomys spectabilis (assembly GCF_019054845.1). Classification (NCBI taxonomy): domain Eukaryota; kingdom Metazoa; phylum Chordata; class Mammalia; order Rodentia; family Heteromyidae; genus Dipodomys; species Dipodomys spectabilis. The sequence continues at coordinate 8,108,407 of NW_024870974.1, forward strand.
AGCTTCTAGAAATGTCCTTTAACACTCCAGGGGGAAAGACAGGTTTATAGAGAAACTCTGCACTATCTCCCAAGCTGATGGAGAAGGTCCTTTGGGATACAGAGCTGCCTGCCACCACCACTGATACACAGCGTGGGTTCCTGCAAACACCTGACCTGAGTGATCATTTCTACCTGTGAGGACTCGGAGAGGGAGACGGGCAGGGACCTCATCTGACATTCCTTCCATCCAGATGACTCAGTCATCACCTCTGTCTCTGCACTGGGCCTGTCCTCCTTAGCTCTGGCCTTATTGGGCATCTTCTGCTCTGATTTGAATGAAGTAACGTGGGAGGATTTCCCTAGCACACTCTATATCTCTAGTTCCCAGCTGCTTGGGCAGTTACATTTTTTAAAATTTCTGTTTTTAGTTGAACTGAATGTGACATCTGGGTTTGAAATGTTGGTCTAGTGTTAGATGTGACTAATTTTGACCATTCCTGCTACTACCCTCTAAACCACTGCAATCTTGGACCCTAATGTTGATTTGTGCCATAAGACATTCTGAATATAAGCTGCACCAGTGGCTCATGCCTGTAATCTTACCTATTCAGGATATTGAGATCTGAGGATCACAGTTCGAACCCAACCCAGGCAGCAAAGTCCATGAGACTATTATCTCTAATTAACTACCAAAAAGCCAGCCAGAAGTAGAGCTATAGCTCAAGTGTTAGTCTTGAGCAAAAATGCTCAAGAACAGTGACTAGGCCCTGAGTTCAAGCCCCAGGACTGGCAAAAAACAAAACAAAAAACCTCCAAATGTAATTCTTATACAAGTGCATGATAGAAGCTTTGGTTTGTAGTAAGATAAAGCATTTACTTGTTTGCTTGTTCAATATACAAGTAAATGCCATTTACTGATAATTGCTTTGTTTTTTTGTTCTGGGGAAGCAAGGAAAACAATTTAGAAAGAGATTGGAAAAAAGAGAAAAAAGATCATGTTTTTGAGGGTGAGTATTCAGATTTTGTGCTGGCTGTGGTAAGGCACTCCTGTAATACCAACCCTTGGTTAGGAAACTGAGGCAGGGTAATCTTGAGTTTGAGGGCAGCCTGAGCTGCGTAATGAGAGTATGTCTCAAAAAAAAAAAAAGTTAAAAACGTAATGGAAAAAGTCCAAAGCAATTCAAGCCAGAGAGTAAGGTTGAGGAGAGAAACAGGGTGTGACTTTGTTTGTGGCTAAAAAGATCTTGCCATTACATGATGTGTTTTGGCTATAAGAATGTTCAAGTGTTTTTATTCCCTACCTTGGAGAGAACCCATTGCTCCTACCATAGAAGAAAATGCCTGGAACTCTGGTCCAGGGCAAGAGACCTGGACCTCATTTGTCTCTTGCCAGTGTAAGGAGCATGGAAATCCCAGAAGACAAGGCCTGCTGGTGGTGTCACTGGGACAGAGGAAGGGACCGATACTCCAGAGGTGGGCGTGGGGGACACAGAAGAGCTATGTGGCTGACATGGCTGCAGGATGAGATTTTTTTTTACTTGCCATTTTCATCCAGAAAATAAAAAAAAAAAAATAATCAAAAGGAGTCTCAATGGAGCTGGGGATCTGTGAAAGCAGATGGCGCCCACTGTGTGAGTCTGCATGTTGTGTTCTAGGGAAGAAGTTCCATCCAGGGCTTTAAAAAAAGAAATTGATGTTCTCCAGGGGATCCACGTGACTGGAGGAAGAAGCAAAGGTTCCTGTCACAGGAATCTTTGTCAGCGATAGGAAGGGAGATGGCGCACGGTGTCAGCGAGAAGCCTGCAAAGCCAAACAGGTTGTTCATTCACACTCCGCAGCTTGTCTCGCACATTATGCTGTAATGAACAGGCTTCCAAAGTTAAAATGATTTTTCGTGAAATCCTCAAGAGAGAAAAAAGTGCTACTTTATGACTGCGTACGCTATACATAAATTCCATCTAAGGCATGACAGAGAAGCTTCTTTTTTTTTTCTCTTTCTCTCTCATTACAGGCAAAAAGTTTTTAAGCAAGACTGGAATCAAAATATATTTATAGACAGTAGGACTAATTAAATCCAAACAAATGATAAAGGCCACACACAGGAAAGGAACGATAATTATTCCAAACTATGTTAGCCTAATGAAGATGTTTCAACTAAGCATTACATTTATACATGTGGTATAAAGAGAGACATGATGCGTATTAAAATTCTCTCTCAGAGAAAGTAAATTATGGGCTGAGCCTAGTGGCTCATACCTATAATTCCAGCTACTTGGTAGTCAGAGATGAAGGAGGATTGAGATCCAAAACATGAAACCTTACCTGAAAAAAAAGAAAAGAGAAAAACTAGTGGAAACAAAAAGGGTTGGAGATGTGGCTCAAATCAAAGCGGATCTGCCTAGCAAGGATAAAGCCCGAGTTCAAAGCCCAGGGATGCCATTCCATACAGAAAAAAGCAGAGTGAGTCATTAGGTGAAACACTGTCCTGGGATTAACATCTAAGATTTTACTGCCCGTCTCCATGATTGGCTCCTTTATCACACATCCGGGTACTTCTCCTCCGGCTGCTTTCCACTCTCACTGAGGGGTGGGTTGTGATTGGAGGGGCTGTGTGGGCACTCACTATGTTGGGGAAACTCCACATGTGGCTTCTTCCTGTCTTTCTGCAGGCTGGGCTGTGTGACCTGCCAGGAATTAGAATACATAGCTATGAGATTATTCTTTGGAGGCTCTTCCAAGCCAGGACAATAAGTAGGGGCTAGGTGCTGTGTGTGTGTGTGTGTGTGTGTGTGTGTGTGTGTGCGTGCGTGTGTGCGTATGTGCGTATGTGCGTGTGTGCGTGTGTGCATGCGCACTGATACTGGATACTGCCCCTTAGATTTTTTTGCCCAAGCCTGGCACTCTACCACTTGAGCCACAATTCCACTTCTGGCCTTTTGGTGACTAATTGGAGATACGAATCTCAATGACTTTCCTTCTTAGGCTGGCTTTGAACCATGGTCCTCAGATCTCAGCCTGATGATTGGCTAGGATTACCGGCATGAGCTGCAGGCTGCTCTTACCTGCCCTGTTTCATGTCAGTGGTTGGTGTGGATGGAGCAGTCTTGAGCCAGCTTTGGGAGGAGCTGAAGCATTCTCTTCAGGGAGTTCATAGCACCCCCATAATTGAATTGCAGCTGTATTGTTGGTTGTTAGCTGGTATTCCCCTCTCCTCACCATGCTGGTTATTCAGTTTTACTTCAAGGTTACATTTAAATACTTGACGCATTCAAACTAGGAGCTTATGACAATGTCAGTAGACAAGCAGCTCTTAGTTGTAGGGAAGGGAAGGGGGAGGGAGAGGAAATAGAACAAACAATAACCCACTGTCATTGATTGCTACTTCTTCATGAACTTTCTTTAATGGAAATATTTATTTAAGCAATTTCTCTTATGTTTGATGTGAATTCACTTGTGAAATCCTGACTGAAGGATTGAGTTGGGCATTGCAGGAGGGAAAGCTAAGAGGTGAGGGATCTTAGCTGGGTGTCCATGAGCAGACTTCTTAAAATTTTTGAGATCCCCTTTTTAAGGTTGTGTTAGAGATGAAAAGATAAGTCATAGACAGCCCAAGAACGGCCCAAGCATGTGCTCAGTAACTGTTTCTCATTTTACCCCATCATTTGGAGTTTGACACTGGGGAAGCTCTGTTTCTCTAAGTGGGCTCATTGTTATTTGTTTGTATATGAAAAGTTGAGCCCTGGTGGCTCACACCTGTAATCCAAGCTACTCAGGAGGCTGAGATCTGAGATCACGGTTTGAAGCCAGCCCAGGCAGGAAAGTCTCTGAAACTCTTATCTCCAGTTAACCACCAGAGAACCAGAAGGGATGCTGTGGCTCAAAGTGGTAGAGCACTAGTCATGAGCAGAAGAGCTCAGAGACAGTGCCCAGCCCCTGAGTTCAAGCCCCATGAGTGACCAAACAAAAAAAGTTGGAGCATGAGAGCATGTGCAGTGGTCAGCCAATAGTACTCACTCAGTCAGTACTCACTCTGTGCCTTTTCCCAGTGGGCTTTGCTGCAACCCAGTGCTGGTCCCCTGAGCTCTTCAGAACCCAGGGGGGCGGAAGTGGGAGCTCTGTTGTTCCGTTGAGTGTTAGAATCTGTTTAGGATTAGCAAGTGTTTGTTCTCCTGAACTCACTGCTCTCTCAAGCCCAGGATCTGACTACAATAACCTTTTGTGGTTGTCTGGGTGATAGGGTTGGAGAGAGTTAATCTAGGAGTTGAATTAGGCTTTATTTCCCAGGTGAGGGTCATGGCTTTCCCTGGGCAGTAAGAGACGTCTGCATCTCCATCATCAGGTGATTGAAATGGCTAATGCCCCACCCCTTGTGGTTTCCCCCATTCTGGCTCACAACCAAAAGGCAGAGTGAGCATCTGACAGGGGGACAGGAAGTGGTAGGGTAATCACCGTGGTAGCTGGAAATGACCAAATTCAATCCAGAAATTCAAGAAAGTAATCATGTCTCAAGTGCCTGTTGGGATTGGGCCGATGTGGCGTCTGCACAACTCGGAAGTGATTTAGAGGGCTTTTGTGGCTGCCCTGTGCTCTGATGGCTGGTGCTGCTTTCTAGCTGCAGAGTAAGTAGCAGAGGGTGAGAAGAGGGTGCCACAGGGCGCAGCAGGCAGTGTGCGCAGTCTGCTTCAATATCAGCCACCAAGCGAGGTTGTTGTGGATGGTCCGGGAGCTTTACATCACTTGACGGAAGCAGTTCTAAACTACTTGCAAGTGGTTGTCCCTTGACTCTACAGGTGTGCAAGCCAGAAGGGTGGTATCTAATTCCTGGCTGATAGCTCAGTTCTCTGATCACTTTATTTCCAAGGACTGATCTAGCAGATGACAGGGACACCGGGACACAGACACAGATTTTAATCCTGTTCCATGCACTGGGGTGATATGTTCCATGTACTGAGGTGATCCAGGTAATTCATACATAGTTTTAGGGTCAAAATTCCTGGACTGCATTCTTGCTTTGATAGCAAAATTGCTTCTGTGCTTTACCTCCTAAAACCTGATCATTATCACAGGCCCAAGACAGATGTCCTGTAGGGATTTTAGTAGAAGTTACATGGCTATAGCCAGAGCTTTTCAGTACACTGTGTAAAGTATTTGTTCCTAGGACTGAGAGTGTTGTGTTGCGGACTACTTGTATGGTGAAATCCAAGGGAACCAGAGGTAAAATGATTAGAAGAGCTGACAGGCACTGGTGACTCAAGCTTGTAATCCTAGCTACTCAGGAGATAGAGATCTGAAGATCCTGATTCAAAGCTAGTGCCAGCAGACAAATCTGAGAGACTGTTATCTCTGATTAAGTAGCACAAAGCCAGATGTAGAGATGTGGCTCCAGTGATAGAACACCAGCCCTGGACAAAAAAAAAAAGCTAAGCCAGAGCAGGAGACCCTGAGTTCAAACCCCTGTCACCCCCCCCCCCCCCCCCCCCGTGATTGAAGATTTTACTGTGGTATAGACACTGCACACAGCTAACACATATACCTGTCATGCTGTAACTGCTGTGTATTGTAATGGGAAAAGGGGATTTGTGGAGAATCTGTGAGCGCAGCGGCATAGAAGAAGGAAAGAAACTATGAGAAACAGAAATAATGTGGGGGATGGAGAATATGACTAGGCAGGTCTAGCTGTAAACACCGTGAACTTCCTATTCTAACCTGATACAGATATTCCCCACGCCACTGCCCACCGCCCTGCAGTTCACGTGACTTTGTGGCACTGTTGGAATAAGAGTGGCCTTGTGGAATTAGAAGATATTTAAATCCCCTCGTTTAACAGTGTGGGTTATGAGACCCGTGTGCAAGGCTCTGTGTGCTGGGGTTTCTTTCCTGATCCCCTTACAGGAGCAGTTCAAGAAGAGGGACGGGAGTTCCATTTGCATGGGAAGAGGAAGGGAAGGAGAATGGAGCTCCGGTGGGACACTTAGTTAGCCTCATGGGGTACGCACTGCGCAGACTCAGGCAACTCTGGGGCATTCTCCGAAGGAAAATTTGAAGCAGGGTATGTGCTTCTAGTTTTGCCAAAACTAGAGAGGAAATTCTCCTGTCTCCTTGACCACAGGTTTCTTCTTATCCCACTGATGGTGATGATGCCTGACCTGCTACAGGCTAAAAGTCCTTGTAGGTCAGTTTTCAATTTCTGTCATCAATCATAGTGTCAAACAGTCACTTTGTTTTGCCATATATGTGTGTACACACATATACATATACATATACACATACATATACACATACACATACATATACATATACATATACATATACATATACATATATACACCTATGTACCTGTATTGGGGTTTGAATTCAGGATCTTGTTCTCTTGCTGAGTTTTTTCCACTCAAGGCTGGAGCTCTACCACTTGAGCCACACCTCTACTTTTGGCTGCTTAATTAGAGATAAAGTGTCAGATGTGTCTGCTCTGGCTGGCTTCAAACCCTGATCCTCAGATCTCAGCTTCCTGAGTAGCTAGGTTCATAGGTGTAAGCCACTAGTCCTTGTTGACCTTTTTTTTTTTTTTTTTTAAATATTTTATTGTTTTCAATTGCGTCAATGCCACAGAGCTCGGTCTGGCCTGGAACTGGAAGACTTCCTGCCTCAGTCTCCAAAGTGCTTGGATCCCATACGTGCACATATACTTAGTTAAGTTACTTTGGGAAACCATTTAGGAATTACCCATGATGAGTTGAAAGCGATAACGGTGGCTGGGCGTGGTGATTCATGCCTGTAATCTCAGCACTTGGTAGACAGAGGCAGGAGGCTTGAGAGTTCAAGGCCTGCCTAGAGTACATAGTGGCACTCTGTCTCCAAAACAAAGCAAAAACAAGTCAAAATCCAAGCAAAGAAACAAAACTCAGAACTTAGCTCTACATGCAAAACATGTGTTTTATATTTTAAGTAAATTACATATCAAAGTTGGTTTTTTCCCCAAAAGTTTCTGTGAAAAAGCAATTTGAGGCATTCCTTATAAATTTTATTTGTAATTATGATCTTGTTTTTTCCCCCTTTTTTATTGTAAAGATACTGTACAGAGTGGTTACAGTTACATGAGTAAAGTAATGAGTACATTTCCTACCGAGCATTGTTACCCCCTCCTTTGTTTTTCCCCTACATCCCTTCCCTCCCTACCGCCCCATCTCCCCCCCCCCCCCCCATGAACTTGTTTTTATAGGTATAAAACAATCCAAGTTTCAGTGAATCAATTAAAAATGACCTTTTAGATTCTAGTCTATCTGAAATTGGGAATTATTTGTACTTTTATATTATTAGCCCACTTTCATTCTTTCTAAGCAGTCTTCCTGATTATGTGTTATTTTCAGAAAGCTGCCGGAATCTCTTTAGAGTGTGTTTTAACAGGATTTTCCTGTAGCTCTTTGGCAAACTTAGTGCTTTTATTGTTTAAGAAGTATAAATAATGTGAGATCAGAGTTCTTTTCTGACATGTTTTCCTCTTGCCCAGCTTTTATGTCAATTCACCGAGCAGTTCCTGTTTTCCTGTCTTTGAACTTTGACAAATGGGCTATCTTTTTCTTTACCTGAAATGAAGGGAAACGCTTCAGGTTTAGCAGCCTGGCAGGACAAAGATTCTAATTCTGGGCTCTGACTCAGGGCACAAAGGTAGAGATCAGTGGGTTTCCAAGTTCATCGTGTGTTTGTGGGTCCCTGCTTCCCTTCAGAGTCCTACGTGGATGGCGGTTATTTGAACATTCTACTATTTGAGGAACTATAGTTTAAGGTCTCAAAATTTCATACTCATTTTCTTGTCAAGATAAATCTAAATTTGATATCCCCAAATGAAAGGGAATTAACTCTGAAAGTATCCATATCTTGTACGTATGGAACAAAAAAAATGGAGTGGCATTAGGTTATTGACTGTGTGCTGAGATGGGTTTTTAAGAAGTCTGTTCGTGGACATGGTAGATTGGAGCCAGGACTGGGTTCAACAGCATTGCCAGAGTGGATGACCTACCTAGAGCTGAATGGTTTAGAGAGATGCGGGTTAGATTGTTGGCAATTTTGTCTCTGCTTCTTCAAGCTCAACTCTCACCTCTCTTTGTGCTGATAAGAAGGCTAAATAGGAGCCATTTATCTCCTGAGGTGGCTAGTGTGGGTAATGAGAAGCAATGATGCTAGATTTGGAGTTCCATTGATCTGTGTTAAGATCCATGGTATTGATCAGCACCAACCTTGGCCACTTAACTCATCTTTTGAACTTGAAGTGAGACTATTCATTCCAAAGAGTTTTCTGGAGAAGTAGATAAGTGACAGTATTAGGAGGTATTGTGTCTAGCACACAGTAGGCTATTTGGTAAACCCAAGTTCGTTGCCTTCTTTTGCTGGGCAGGCATCATCCTGGCTGTGGTCTGGTTGACCTGTCACTATGTCTAGTAGCATCACATTCATTGTGTAAATTGCTTGAATGATGAGAATGATGAAGACAGATACTGACTTGTTCCCATGATCCTTTGGAGATGGAGATGGTCCAGCTTAATTTCCTGGTTTTGCTTTATAACACAGTGATGTCACTAAAATCAAATACATGTATGGGATGCCCATAGTAACTTGCTCATTGGAGGCTTCTTTCTTGGGATTGAAAACTAGGAAGGAGATGCAACTATATACATGGAGGTTGATGTGCTGTAGAAATATCTCAGAGACTCTTAAAAGAAAAGGAGTACAGAGAGAAAACTCCTCTTCTGTGGAGACATTTCCCAATGTGCATCTAAGGACACCATGACACCAGATGGAAAGTCTGTTTATTTTGCTTCAACATTTTACACTCTGGTCAGAGAAAACACACTTACTTAGCACGAGGTAATAGTATTTGTAAAAAGCTTAATTGTATTGTTAGTGTTTCTGTTTCAAGCCAGTTTCTGATACTCTGCATATGGTCGGCTTGTGAGTTCCCAGTTGTGGGTCTAGCAATTGGAGAACGGAAACAATTTTCCAGCTAATGTAAAGAGATCTTCCGGAGGAGGAAAGAAAGACACCCTCACCCCCCTCCTCAATTACTCCAAATTGGTGTTTATAGGGAATTAAATTCCTTGGTAATTGCCCTGTCTCTTTCCTTTGTCACAGCGTTCTCAGAGCCATAAGTGAACACTTGGGAATGTTTCTGGCCTCGTCTCTAAGTCAGAGCAGGGGCTAGCTGTCTAGTATCCACCTTTGGGGTCTCAGTGGCCTCTAGACTGGGATCAGTCTTCGTTCTCTGAGATTAGATGACCTGTAAGGAATATTTCAATGCAAAACCATGCTTTTTCTCTCCCTCATCTGCTGTGTTGGCCATGCCAGTTTTCATAGTGTGGTGATGTACTGTCTGGTATATTATTGTACCATGGTGTGGGATTATAGTAGACTACAGTCTAGGGCCAAGCTAGTCTCCCATGGAGAGCACCAAGAGGAAGTATCATGGGGATCTGGGTGTAGCTTCTGCTTTCAATACTACTCTGGTAGCTACACATCACTTTCTCTACTGCTTACCTGACTGAGGCTTTGAGTTCTCCTCCATAGAACGTCTGTGGTAGTAGCTTTGTTTCTAGGCACCAGTCTTGGAGTTTTAATCCCTAGAATTTAATCCCTAGATAGATTTTTATCCTTTCATCAAAAGGATAAAGCAACTCATTACAAATGAAGATACAAAAAAAAAAAAATCCCCACACAACCCAAGAAAGCACTCTGCAAGTATACGATGTTATTAAATGTAAACTCAATGAGTATTCACACAATTTTGGTGTCCACATTAGAGAAGAAACATCTGAAGTCTTTAAAGAACACCCAAGTTATTATGAAGCTTAAATTTCCCTTTGGTGTAGCCCTTCTAGGACACAAATATGCCCCAGGATGAGTTTATGTCTTTGCATATCTAAGTGGATTTCATAGGCTCCCTTTTCCAGCATTTAATCTGATTATCTTTGTCCTCTATTTCAAAACATTGGAAAAGATAGGAAAACTGGAAGCTTTTTTTTTTTTTTTTTTTTTTTTTTAACAACAGAGTAGAAATAAATCCAAAGACCTCTAGGAAAAGAGAAGTAATTATACTCAATGTATTCAAAGCTAGAGACAAAAGAAAAAAATTCTTTTAAAAAATTGACATTGGCAGGCTGGGAATATGGCTTAGTGGTAGAGTGCTTGCCTAGTATATATGAAGCCCTGGGTTCAAATCCTCAGACCCCATAAACAGAAAGAGCCAGAAGTGGTGGTGTGGTTCAGGTGGTAGATTGTTAGCCTTGAGCAAAACAAGCTCAGGGACAGTGCTAAGGCCCTGAGTTCAAGCCCAGGACTGGCAATAAAATAAAATAAAATAAAATTGACAATGGTAATTTAAAACTTTTTCTTCAGAAAGGATAGGCTCAGGAAAAGAAGTGTGTGTGTGTGTGTGTGTGTGTGTGTGAGAGAGAGAGAGAGAGAGAGAGAGAGAGAGAGAGAGTGTATTAACACCTAACACTGTCCTTTCTTTACATAGTGAGACATGTGTTGGAAATAGATTTCTATCACTCAGTATCCATCACCCTATGCATATGACATTAGTATAGTTAACTCATCTTAACAAAAAAAAAAAAAAAAAAAAACCTCTTAGAAACTTAATGTCATTTTATTTTTTTTCATCCTGGAGGCTTTACGGAAGTTAATTGCTTTTTAACTTTCGGAGACACCTCTGTTCTACAAAACAGGAAAACGAAAAGACAGTCCAAAGTGTGATGCAGAATATCTACTTCGGAGTGGACAGTGGTTCTCTCCTGTGCTGGGTAGCGGGGCAGCCTGGCATGGGATTCAATGAAGAACTCAACGTGAAAGCCAGCACGTAGGTCAGTGACAGAAGTGCGTGTCGAGTATAGATGAAGCCCTCCTACACAGAAAATGAACAGGAACTGAAACTGAGGGCCAGTGTGGTGCTTCATGCTTGTAATCCTAGCCACACAGGAGGTAAAGTTAGGAGAATTGCTCTCAGAGACTTGTCCAGGAAAGTGTGTGAGACCTTAACCTGGAAAATAACTAATGCAAAAAACAAGCACTGAGGATATGTCCAAGTGTGAGACTCAGAGAGCAAACCCCAGTACTATAAAATAACAACAACAGCAACACTGCTGAAGAAACCAGTAATGGAAGAAATAACTGGCTTGTAAGAAAGCTTGGCAGTAGATGGAGTTGTGGGCCAGTCCTAAACATCATGGTCTTTGTGGAGAGTACTGTGCTGTGTTCCTCTATACTCTAGGTGAAGAGTGCCTGTTCAGTCTTGCTTGTGTCTGAGGAACAGGCAACCAGAATAGAAAGACACTAACAATTACACTTCTTTGAGGTTGTGACACAAATGAGCAGCATGGCTGTCCAAGCAATGCATGCTGGTGTGCCTCTCCAAACCCTAGAAAAGATGGTGTCCGGGTGCTCTAGGCTTCTGCTTTTGTCCCTCAGGGCTCTCTGATTGGATGGCTGGTGCACGGTTTCTTTGTCACCTCTGCCCATGTTCCCTACCAGGGCATCTACTTGTTTTTCTCACTGCTGTGTTTTGAGTGGATGAGCTCCTCCCTTCTTGGGAAGGGAGCCCCTCCACTTTCCTTGCAGGAAGGTGTGGGAGCACCCATTGGCACACCTGATTGCTTAGCTGCATGGTGGCTGTCGGAGGATGCCCGTCACAGGAAGACCCACCAGCGCATTCAATTCCCTTGCTTTTGTCCATGGGGGCAGCACGGGGCACCGGTTCCTTGGCTTCCCTCTTCCATTGGGAAGCCAAAGTGGCTTTTCCAACACAGGAACTGTGGGTTTCTTGTGCATGCCGCTGGCTGGCCTGGGGGAGAGAGCAGAATGAGAATGGTAGCTGCTCGTGGTGTGGGGGCTTGGCAAAGGGGGGGGGGCTGTGCTGTGCCATTGTGTGAGTCTGTAAGGGAGCTGCCCAGACAAGTGTCTGGAATTAGATTCAGAGCTCCAGGACCCCCTTTCCTTTCTCCATTTAGACTTTCTGGATAGAAGCTGCTTTTCGCCTGATTAACTGTCACAAACTCTCCGGAGTTTGGTATTTTGGAATCCACAGTGCCAAAGGAGAATCACTCTATCTGTTGTAAATGCCTCAAATAAATTTCTCCCAGTATAAATGGAGGGTAAAGAATAGAGCATTTAATCTGCCTTTTTCCCTATTAGTGAAATGACTAGTGGGTGACCCAGTTCATCTACATATTAAATGTCCTAGACCTAGCTGTACCTTTTTTTTTTTTTAACTTGTTACCGTGGCAACAGTGCCCCAGCTCAGAACTTGCATGAAGCCTGGAGCAAATCTGTAGTCTGGTTTCTTCACATTGAAAAGGCCAGGAAAGGAGAAAGGTTTGTTTTTTTCCAAAATGTCTTTAGGAGTGAGTAGAGGAGAAGAGGGGAAGGAAAAAAGTGAGAAATACATTCTTCTGGTAACATTTTCAAAGTAGTGCTTTTTTTTTGTCAGTCATGGGGCCTGAACTCTGGGCCTGGGTGCTGTCCCTCAGCTCTTCAGCTCAAGGCTAGTACTGTACCACTTGAGCCACAGCTCCTACTTCCAGATTTTTCTGCTTATCTGGTGTTGAGGGCCTCATGCATGCGAGGCAAGCACTCTACCACTGAGCCACAGTGCTTTATAATTAGTTGAAAATGGTGTTGCCTAGACCTACAAAGAAGATAATAGTGTGGTCTCTTGTAACTTTAGATTGGTTGAAAAGGAGATCTCTTTGTCTGTCCTGATTTCATCTGCTCTGAGTTCTGCTTGAGGTAAAGCTGGGCGAAGAACGCTCTTCTTTGTGAAGCTAAACAGCAGTCAGTTCGGAACATGTATAAGGAAGAGGCCGCATAGACTCAGATGTGCAATCTCCTCTTATTGGCCCTTGTTGTTGGAAGGAGGAATTAGACTGAATCTAGAGCCTCGGGTGCTGTGAGGATAAATTGTCAGAAATGTACCTTTCCATTCAGGGCACATTCAATTCTCTTGCTAAACTCCATCTCTCTGAAGTCCCTTTACCCTGCCAGCAGCAGCAGCAACAACAGACCTGCAGCAGAAGGAAATAGAATGTCTCTTAGACATTTTCTTTCTCAAAACTTGGATAGGGACAAGTGAGCCTGAGGCAGTTGCAGAACCCTTGCAAAGAGACTTTTAGTAACGAAATGAGTTTTTAAAAATATAGCACAGGATGCTGGTTGTGACTTTGAACTAGAAAGTGCTCGTGGAATAGCAGGCACTGTGTGTGATGTCTTTGCAAGTACTTTTGGATATTCATTCTTCCTTTGTAAATATGTTTTCTTACCTTCCGGCTCAAGTGCTAACAAGTGGATTCATCTATGCATCGATTCAACCGTTGCTGAGATTCTCCTTGGTGCTGTGTGCTACAGGGGTACTTGGGAGACAGAGCTGAGTGTAGTATGTGACCTCTGATCTCAGTAATACTTTGAAACATATGTTTACCCAGGAGCTGGATCCTTTATACAGAAAAAGATGAGCGTTTTGACTGCTTGGATGAATGAATGATCGAGCAATCTTTCACAAGACATCATTCATTCAACTGTCTTTATAATAAGAATAGTTCCCCATAAAGTATTCAAACAAGCTCAGAGGCTGGGCATGGGAGTACATACCTATAATCTCAACTATTCAAGAAGCAGAGATTTGGAAGATTACAGTTCAAGGCCAGCCCTGTCCTCTCCCCCTCCCAAAAAAAGGGTAGGTGTAGTGCTATTCTCTTGTAATCCCAGCTCTGCATGTGGCCCAGGTAAAAGGACTGGGTTCTGAGGTTCATCTGAGGAAGAGCAAGACCCTATCTGGAAAAAAATAACTAAAGCTAAAAAGGACTGGGGATATAGCTCAAATGGTAGAGTGCCTGTCTACTAAACATGAGACCCTGAGTTCAGACTCTAGAGCTACCCAAAACACAAAGCTCTGGGCCAGAAGGCATAGTAGGGACGGTAGACCTAGGCTAGGGAGTTATTTGAGATTGGGCATGCATGAGGAGGAAGGACAGCACAGGCCTGAAGTTTTTGTATATGTTTCTGAACTAGAAAGTCTGTAAAGTGGAACTGGATGGGAGAGGGAGTGGAGAAGCAATGGGGAAGACAGGGGCAAGCGCTAAGCCTAGTGGGGGCTAGGCTTAACAGATAGGCTCTTATTGCCGCTCCTCTCAGGACCCTGTGATCCTGATCTGGGTGTTGGTTCCCCATCTCTGAAGAAGAGACAGATGCTGGCCAAGGTCCTACAGCAAAGCCATGCTGAGATTCTGTCCAGGGTCTTTCCTGCTGTGTGGCCCACCAGCTCTTACCTTTACACACACTCCATTCTCTCTCATCAGGAGGAGAGTTGGGCAGGATTACTTGGCTGATTTTCTCCTTCCAACCAGCAAAACAGAATCTCTGCTCTGCCATGTACACAGTGTTCATTTAAGGAAGGCTTTGGGTCAGTAGGGGTGAAGGGGAGAGAAAATGAGGAACAGTTACACGAGAGTGTCAAGGAGGAAAGTGAAAATCCAAGACAAAACTGAAGTAGAAAATAGAATTGTACACACAGCCTTGACTTCCCACCTACTGTGTCTTACCTTTCTTTTTCAGTTGCTGAGTTGAATTTGAATTGGTGCAAAGTCGGATCAGTACACAAGTTTGGATTGGTCCACAAATCCTTTTTGGGAGCCAGTACTGGGGCTTGAACTTAGGATCTTGCCTTCTCGCTAGGTCTTTTTCACTCTAGGTTGGTGCTTTACCACTTGAGCCACAACTTCCACGTCCAGTTTTTTGGTGGCTAACTGGAGATAGGAATGTCGCTTTTCTACCTGGGTTGGCTTCAATCTCAGCTCCCTAAATAGCTAGGATTACGGGTGTGAGCCCCCAGTAGTTGGCTGCTCTAGAGGTTTTAATTATATGTTCATTTTGGTGCCATTGGGGATCCAGTCTAGGAATGTACATGGGAAGCCATGTTTTACCACTGATCTGCATGCACTGCCAGACCCCACACCCTAGCATCTCCTCCTCCTCCTCCTCCTCCTTCTTCCTCCTCTTCCTCCCTCTTCCTCCTCCCTCCTCCTCCTCCTTCTTCTCCTTCTCCTTCTCCTCCTTCTCCTTCTTCCTTAATTTTATTGTCAAGGTGATGTACAGAAGGATTACAGTTACATACATAAGGTAGTGAGTACATTTCTTGTCGAACTTGTTACCCCCTCCCTCATTTTTCTCCCACTTTCCCTCCCCCTTATTTTCTAAGGTAAGCACATTTGCCTTCTTCTCCCCACACAACCAACTGTAGCCATTTTGTATCACTTGGGGGGGGGGGGTCCCTTGGTACCACACACACTTTTCTTCACTTTTCTTACTTTTGATGCAAAGAAGTCCACATGATCCCTGCCTTCTGGAACCTTCTGTGTCACCAGGGGCTTATGATTGCAGTATACTGGAATTATTAGTACTGCGGGACATTGTGAAGAATCCCGGGTACGCCCATCTCAGAACTTTAAAGGGATGTGGGAAATCAGTCAATAACAAAGCAGTTCCCACTTGTTTTGATGAGCAGTTGGAGGAACTCCTTGAAATAAACAAACAGAAATGAAAATGGATCTATGGAGCTGTTTGCCCACGACGCTATGATCGTTAAACTTAGTGTTAGGGTTGAGGTCACGGTGAATCCATGAGATGTCCATGAGACTTGGGCTCAAAAGTGTGGCTCATCCTGGCTGTTGATGTAGAAAGCACATCCCTTCTGAAGTAACTAACAAAGCAGGTCTCTGCTACATAGGTCATGGGCATTTATTTTCTTTGAGGTTCTGTATGAATTTAGTCCTAGACAACATAGCAATTTCAACCAGCTTGTTAGCTACTGTCCAGGGATAGACGTTTTGGTCAGCACTGAGATGTTTTCTCTTGGTTCCTCGCCGACCACGAGTCTTGGGAAAAGTCATGTAATTTGGTTTCATGCGGTGGGTCTCTTAGACAAACCATAACAACAAGAAAAGCCCCAAACAAAAACAAAACAGAAGCGATCTCAGTTAGAAGCAAATTTCTGGCTGTACAGATTATTTTGAAATATTTGTAATCTTTTAAAAATATAATTTTATAGTTACGATTAAGAGGTTATAGAGAGAGGGTTGCCATTTTATAAATCAGGTAATACGCACATTTCTTTCTGGAACAATGTCATCCCTTCTTGTGTTCCCAGTTTTCCCCTCTTTATCCCTGCCTTCAAGTTGCATAGTTCATTTTCTACATGGTTTCTCCTGAATGAAGGTTGATTTTTTTGTTTGTTTGTTTTTAAGGTGGATGTTGAGCTGAAGACTAAGAATTGCTTTTTTCTTACTAATGTACAGAAAAATAGGTGCTAATGGTACAGTTGTGAAATATGAAGTTGTTAATCTAGTAAATAAAAAGATAATCCATTTTGGACTTTATTGTGTTATAGTGTTCTTGTCTGGGGAGTATTATGACAGAGTAATTAATACTCTACAGAGGAATTAGTCATCCAGAATGAGAGAAAAGAATGAAGAACAGAGTTGCATAGAAGATGGAGGAGTTGACAAAGTTTCGAAGCATGGGGCTTCCTGAGGGTGGTTTTTAGCTTTACTGACTCTAATACATTTTCTCATTGGCTTTGGGATTTCTGATGGTCAGCCTACGCTTCCAGATTGAAGTCATTCACTTTGCCCCAAGCAGGAAGGATTTGAGAAGTGGAGACAGATAGAGAAGAAGATAGATAACTAGCCAGAAGCTTTGGTTTTCCACAGAAATTCGGGAGAAGCTGGGCACCTGTGGCTGGCACCTATACTCCTCAGTAGAGATGTGGGGATTGAAATTCAAAGTCAGCCTGGGCAGGAAGGTCGGAGAGACTCTTATTTCCAGTTAACCACCAAAAAGCTGGAAGTGGAGCTGTGGCTCAAGTGGTAGAGTGCCAGCCTTGAGCAGAAAAAAAATCTCAGGGACAGTGCCCAGTCCTTGAGGACTGTAGAACTGTACGTGCACACACATGCTTGCCACACACACACACACACACACACACACACACACACTAGCCCTTTCTGAGTGAAGTAGATAGTGCTGCCTGCTAGCTATCTATGCATGGCATACTCTGCAGATCTTCCATGTTGGTCTGGTTCTCTGGGGCTGTTCATCTGTCCCAGCCTTACCTGGCAGGTTCAGTTGTTTCTCTTTCCCTGCTCTCCAGGAAAGGAAGATGGACAGGAAGGTAGATGGGCCTCCAGTCCTGCCCTGCAAGGATAACCCCAGGGTAGTTTTACCCTCTGAATCTTTCCCATTTGCAGGGGAGTAAAAGAGGTCAGATGGATAGCTGGACCTGCTGGGATCGGGCAGACTGCTGGGCCAGATAGACTTGGCTGTGTAACCCTCTCATCAGCCCCTGCTTGCCCTGGCCTGGTGATCATGAGCTAAAGTAGCTGCCCAGAGGCGCGAGCCTCTGTGGAATCTTCACAGAAATATGTGTAGGTTTATCATGGTGATGAGCAAGAGGTTATTTTTCTTAAGGAGGGTAATGGAAATTTTGCTTTCAGCTAACATAGACAAATAGCTCTGGAAGCTTTTCCTGGATGAATTGCTGATGGAAGGAAATTCTGTTGTGTATTGCTAAAATGTCATGAAGCAGATACTACCCTAGCCATGCATCAACATGTTTGCATGTGCTTTATTCCGTTAAAGGTGCAGAATGGTACATGTCTTAGGGTTTCGGGGGTAGGAGTGGTCTTTAAAAATCTTTACTTGGCATCTAATACAAAGAAATGTGCATGTTTTTCAGATTTTTAATATATATATATAATGTCACCTAATGATTGGAACTAAATCATAAATCATTTTTTTTGAATGTTTGCTCTTCACATAGTTTACGAAGCTCTGACTTGAATAAATACATCCCAGGAGCCTTTGCCTTCCATAGATAAGGCTGAATGCCATGCTGATGTCACAGCATACCATTGCTAGGATTAGAAGAAACCCTTGAGAAGCAAGCCAGGAAACCGGGGTGGGGGGGGGTAGCTGTGTGTGAAGTACATTCCTTTCGAGATGCAATTTTCTTGTTATCTTATACTTTTCATGGGAAAACTAGTAACTATGTTATTTCAAACAAGTGGTTCAAAAAATAGTTACACTTAATAGTCTTCTCCCTCCCTCCCCCCCCTCCCAAATAAAACAATTTATTGGATGGCTCAGACTCCAGCAATGCTTTGGGTTCACATGTAAAAATGCTATACCTGGGCCCAGGTATGCGGGGCTAAGATCTGTTTATCTTTGATGGTAGAGCTTCTGGGGTTCTGACACTGGAAGATGACTCTGTAGGATGATGCTGGCCAAGGACATGACAGCCTTGGGCTCCTTTGGGAGTTGAGCTTGTGGGTTTGCACATGCACTTGACACGTCCTTTCTCAGGCCCCGGAGCCAGCAGGTGCTCTGCGTTAGCTGACAGCTGCCTCCCCGCTCTCCCAGAAGAAGATAGGTCTTCTACTATCTTGGCATCCGTGATTCAGAGTGTTTTCTTAGGCAGTAAAGAGAGAAGGGGAACGCAGTCCATGTGTGGAGGGGTGTACACAGTTGAGAGGCAGCATTCATCCCCCCAAAGTTTGCAGCTGGTGTATGGCGGGTGCTTCAAAGGAAAAGAGTTCTTGACATGGCCACTGGGTGGGAAGTAAGTGCTTGTTTGGAAGCTGAGAGAGAGTCTTTATTATCCACTCGAGAGAAGAAGACTGGAGACAATGTGCTATTTTGTCTGGGTCTCTAACCAAAGAAACATTCCTGATGGAAGGAGGATGTGGGGAGTCTGGTCAGGTGTGAGCAGCAGTGTCCTTGCTGTGATTCCTGATAATACCTGTGTCCTCTCTGGGACTTGCCAGTCCCCCTCCAGCCCACGCTGGTCTCCAGTGCAGTGTAAAGCTCTCAAGTCTAAAGTGCACAGTGGAGTTTCTAAATAAAGGAGAGTTATTCTCTGCTTTCAAAATTGGAAAGGGAGTGTGTCTTATCTCCAAAGCCCAGCCCAGGGTCTGATAAATAGTACATAATCTTAAATACTGGTTAAAAAAGGGAATAGTGCAGAGACTGGATTTCTGGAGAAGAGCTAGGAGGAGATTCATCTTTGAATGATGAACTGAGTGTCATTCCAGGATCATGTGTTCAGCCAAGTACCTAAGGCACAGATAGGACCACCTTCCCACAGCTCCCCACAGGTAGAGGTGGTGGGCTTCCGCCTCCCAGGGGAAGCCATGGTGCTGTTTCCTGACCACACAGCTCGCATAATTGATTAACTTGGCATACTTGTTTTGCATTCCCTTCCTAAAATAAATTTCACTTTCTAATTAACTCTCCCGAATTAATAAGTGCCAAAAAGACAGGATGTGTGTTGAATCTTGTGATCTGATGCAAGGTGGCTAGCTAGCTCCCTGAAGAACTAGAATTCATGTTCTTGCATCTGTGAAAAACATTCTTAGTTCTAGAAATGAAGGGTTGGGAAACAGGCCTCAGAATGTAGCTACTGTGTCTGGGTCACTGGTGACTCACACCTGTAATCCTAGCTACTCAAGAGGTTGACATCTGAAGATCATGGTTTAAAGCCAGCCTGGGCAGGAAAATCCATGAGACACGTACTGGTTGATTCTTGTTGGTCAATTAACTGAAAATAAGCTGTAAGTGGAGCTGTGGCTTAAGTGGTAGAGAGCCAGCCTTGAGCAAAGAAGCTAAGGGACAGCACCCAGGCCCTGAGTTCAAGCCCTGGTACCACCACCCCCACCCCTGTAACTGTATTACAAGCATGAGCTACCACACTCAGCCATGGTTTTTACCTAAATAAGTAAGTAAGTAAATAAATAAATAAATGGCAAAAGTTGAGGATATTGTGGGCTTAACTTTTCTAGAGTTGTAGGTTGAGTTGGCGTGAGCAGAAATATTTAGAGTTTTAATAGTGCTGTAATGTCATATGTGAAGTATAGGAGAAATAGAAAGCACTGTTTGATCTTTCCTTTTTGTCTTCTTGTACATTATGTGAATACTCAGGCGGTGATAAAATACTTTAGATGACCAGAGGCAGAGAAAGGACACAAAATAAGCTTTTTGTGATTTTTTAAAAGTCTGATGGCACCAAACACGCAATATTCAGGATATGATCAATTCTGAGGAAAATGTTTCCTTGTGGAATACATAATGTGTTTTTATTTAAAGGGGAAAAAGCACGTTTAAAAAGTCAAAAGATTTTTATTGTTAATCAAGCTGTAGAAGGCCAAGACCTAGGATAAGTACTTCTTGCTCTGCTTTCCAATATGGAGGGAAAGAAGTTCTTGAATTAACCCCAATGGCTATGGTTGGTAAAACTATCCAGTAGGTAACACAGGTGTTTTGCAAAAGGAACTGAAAATAGGTGTGAAGACCGGGAGAGATTTGGTCACTGTGAAGAAGCAGCATTAGAACCCAGCTCTAGTGGCTCATGCCTATAATCCTAGCTACTCAGGAACCTGTGATCTGAGTATTGTTGTTCAAAGCCAGCCCAGACAGGAAAGTCTGTGAGACTTTTATCTCCAGTAAACTACTCAGAAAAAGCCCGAAGTGGTGCTATGGCTCAAGTGGTAGAACAAAAGAAGCTCAGGGAGCACCCACACCCTGAGTTCAAACCCCAAGACCAGCACACACACACATACACAAAAGGATCAGCATTGGTAGTGTCTCCTTAGGAGCCACTGAGAGGATGAGCTCTTTAAAGACCAGCTTCCCATCATAGTACAGATATGTTGTGTGTGCTCAGGCCATCTGTGAACATTAAGGATGCCCATGCATAAATATGAGGAGAAGGAGATATTACCCTGGTAATTGATATATGTTAAGTAATTTTTCACTTGCTTGTGTCTGTAAGTTCCCCTCCTTTTGTGTTTAGTTTGTACTGTGTTTTTACATAGTGAGTTTTTCTCTGTGTCATAAGGTGCTCCAGGCTTCGTCATTTTGTGGACCCATTTGTCTTTCTCTACTGTGCTCTGGACCCAGTCTCTGCACCTTTCATATCTCTCAGCTTCTGCCCTCTACTCCTGGGCTTTTGCTCTGGTCAGGACATTCCAGCTTCTACTCTGTTCACCTAGCCAGTACTTACTCTTCACAGTGGCCTGTGTTTTGTATTTTTTTTTTTTTTTTTGTATTTAGATGAACTTAGACACTTTGGAAAGTGGGCAAAGGCTGTTTTAACTGGATTACAGACACTTGAAAGCCCCTAACGTAGTATTTACTGTGAGTTTGTGGCAGTTGGGATCAGGTCCTGGGTAAACTCCCTCTGTGTGTTAGTTAACAAGTCACAGATACCCAGAATAAGAAAAGACGAAACCTGAGCTGGGCGTGAGTTATGAGCCAGGTTGTGGCAATGATTTTAACTGAGGTGCTGGGACACTCTGTGGGGGAGAGGAGGCACTGGTTGGGATACTTGCATGAACCCCAGAGTTTGGGCTGAATTTATCAAGGCCTGGCTACACTGGCAGTGTTCCTTATAAGACTAGGGTCAGAAAAATGCCTCACTTAAAGATGTCTCTAGAAGAATGTTCAGTATCTCTGAGGTGTAATTTTGCAAAATCTCAGGAGTGAGTCTTAAATTCATTACATGAGTGTAAGAGAGGTGATTGTTCTTGGTGCAGATGAAGAAATGAACCTTTAACTAAACTCTAATCCACAAGACCAACCTGCCCCTGTTACCTGTTGAAAAAGGGAAGATAATCGAGTTCAAATTCAATGAATAGGTCAACTATGATGGGCTAGGACCTCAGAGGTTTAAGAGGTCGGCATATTGGGTGACCAGAGTTATCCTGAGGACTCATGATTTCAGAAATTAGGATAGGGCAGGACGCCGGTGGTTCACGCCTATAATCCGAGCTACTCAGAAGGCTGAGATCTGAGGATTGCGGTTCAAAGCCAGCCCGGGCCGGAAAGCCCGTGAGACTCATATTTCCAATTAACGACAAGAAAACCGCAAGTGGAGCTGTGGCTCAAGTGGTAGAACGCTCACCTTGAGCTGAAGAGTTCAGGGTCAGTGCCTAGGCCCAGAGTTCAAACCCCACAACCTACAGAAAAGATAAAAATAAAAAAATGAGAAATGAGGAAAGTCAAACTCTGTCTTTGTACCATGCAATTCAGCCCAACAAATGCTCGTCCCAGCGAACTGGAATCATTAATCTTGTCAGTCCCTCTTGGCTTTTAAAATAAAAAATGAGGACATTGTGGGCCAGCTCCCTAACTATAATTTATGCTGGAATCTGCAGCCCGTGGGTGAGATTATTTCAGTAATGTCCTGAGAGGCCATGCATGAAGGATTGTGTTCTCCATGGCCCAGCGGCTGTGTTAGTGGCAATGGCACCTCGAGAGCCCAGGTATTTCTAAGTTCTTACATGCTTTCCTGTTCCCTGCTGTGTCATTTAAAATGGTGGCACATTTGAGGGATAATTTTTATCCATATTATGCATCAAAAATAAGCTAACGCAGACTAAAATCCAGAATACTTTATACCATTGCTTCTTATTAGCTGTATTTGGTTCTCAGTGGGTACTATATGAGGTTAATACTTAAGAGTTTGAGAATTCTTACTCTCATTAGTAAGGGTAATGTGACATAACCGTTTTCATATGGTTTCTAATTCGGGTTTACATTCATTTAATTGTCTGCGTTAGGGTGGAGTTACTCTGACTTAAAAGTTGATCTTTCATGACTAAAAATATGGCTTTGTTTATATTTAAATACATCTCATAAACATATGAGACATATGTATGTATCTCTATTCATTTCATCAGTTGAAATCACAAAGGAAAAATTAAGTTCTGGAGCTCTGCCACCTGTATACTCATTGTCTGTAGGAGCCCTTCTACAGAACTTTCTAGAAATTGTTATTGCTGCTTGTGTAGGCAAGCATGAGGAAAACAAGAGAAACATTTCCTACACCAAAAGGAAAGAGGGTTTAGTAATGAGTCTCGTCACCCTCTAGCCCATGTGAAAAGGCGTAGCATTTGCCTTGGGCAAATGAACATGTGACCCATTCAGCCATTGATTAAAAAGACAGGATGTGGTAAATTTTCTGAGGACGTAGAGACAGATGGGGATTTATAGGCTAATTGCACAGTGGGCCCGAGTCTAAGCAATTCACCTGCTTCTTTTTTTTTCTTTTTTTTTGGGGGTCCTGTAGTGGGGCCTGAACTCTGGGCCTGGGCGCTGTCCCTCAGCTCTTCAGCTCAAGGCTAGCGCTCTACCACTTGAGCCACAGCACCACTTCTGGCTTTTTTCTTTTTGCTTATGTGGTGCTGAGGAATCGAACCCAGGGCCTTGAGCATGCAAGGCAAGCGCTCTACCACTGAGCCACCTTCCCAGCCCCCAATTCACCTGCTTGTGCTGTGGCTTTGTCTCATGGTTAGACATTCTGGACTGGGGATTATCACCATAGAGAAACTTGTTCCAGCTGAAGGCAGAGAAGAAGCATCTTTTCATCTCCATCTTCATCTAAACAGTAAAGAGGAAAGGAAGCCCAGGTGTTAAAAGGGGGAGAGTAATAACTACTAAGCTTGGGGGGCTGGGGAAAAGGCTCAGAGGCCAAGCACTGGCCTAGAGTATAGAAATCCCTGGGTTCAAGCCCCAGCACTGCAAGCAGGCAATGAAACCACTAATCAACCAAACCCAAGCCCAAACCCTCAGCTCATGTAAGACCACATCATTTTGTAAGGTTCTGTTAAGTGTCAGCAGTGTGTGTGTGTGTGTGTGTGTGTGTGTGTATATGTGTGTGTGTATGTGATGTTGTAAGTACTGGGGCTTGAACTCAGCGCCTCATGCTCTCACCACAAGGCTACCTCCCACCTCCCCCTCCCCTGGCCCCCAGTGCTGTCACCCTGGCCCAAGTGCTGGTGCCAGGCCTTCATGGTGCAAAGGGCAGGTTCTTGATCAAGGATCAGAGTTTAGGTAAGGGTGTGTTTTCCTCTCTAGGACTTACTTTCAGCAGCTATCCCTCAGAGATCCTGAGCAAGGCAGTTTGGCTCCGCTGTTGAGAAGGAAAATGTGGATAGAGTGGGATCGAGTGGGGTCAGAAGGAGCTGAGACCTGGGCGGTGGCACAGGCTGCCCCCAGGACACCAGTGTCAGGCCAGCCTCTTGCTGCTGTTGCTGTGAGCTTCCACGTGACTGGGCCCCTCCCAGGCGAGGCTGCCCTGGCTCCCAGCTGGTTTGGACACCATGTGTTTTCATGTGGGCACATTTCTTCCTCCTCTCTACCCTGCTGCTGTTGGAAATTTGCGGTCTGAAATTGCATATGCCATATTGACCAGGCAGATCTATAGTACAAAGAATAAGATGTGCTAGCAATTGGAGGGCCTTTTCTACTATGAGAAGTGAAAGGTTTGGGTCTGTGTGCGCGCTGGTTTTCAACACAAATCATTATTTTTTACGGTTATTATAAAGGTGATGTACGGAGGGGTTATAGTTACACAAGTTAGGTAAAGAGTACATTTCTTTTTGGATAATGTCACCCCTTCCCTCACTCTCTCCCAATTTTTCCCTCCCACAAGTTGTATAGTTCATACTCATCATAGTGTCCAGTGAGGGCCAGTGCTGCATTTTTTTTCAACCTTTGCCCTCCATTTCTGCGCCTCTCCTTACACTTCCAAAGACATATAAACAAACAGAAAAACAGTAATAACAAAAAAACAGCAAAGAAGAAAAAAACCTCATTTCCATTTCCTGGAGTTCATTTTGATAAATATTATTTGGACAAATCATGACTTTTAAAACTGCCATTAATACAGGAGTGTAGAGTACCAAGATGTGCCAGGTCTTGCCCCAGGGATTTTCAAGCCATTTACCACTGCTCCTGCCCTCTCTGTATGATTTGGTTGAAAATCTAGTATCTTACAGTAATGTAAGACAGACAATAATGCACTGTGCCTATCAGTTCCATATCTGCAGACTGGAACAACCATGGCTCAAAATTAGGAAAAGGATCATAGCTATATCTAATATATCCAGGCCCCTCCCTTGTTATGATTTCCCAAACAATCCAGTTCAGCTACTAACTAGTAGTAGAATGTAGTAGAATGTTGATCATCTAGAAAGGATGCAGTACTCCAGGAGAGTGTGTGTGTTATGTTATATAAGAGCCTTAGGCATCTAGAGATTTTTCTAGTTATTGGGGTCCTGGAACCAGTTCCTAATAATAAGGGACAATTACATACAAATACATATTAAATGCATCATGGGTAGAGAGGTATGCTTCTGTATCATAGATATGTGATTTAAGAGCGCAAATGGGGCTGGGGTGTAGCTTGGTGGTAGAGTGAACATGTAGCATGCAGAAGCTCTTGTTTCCAGGTCTAATAGGGGATGAGAGGTGGGAGAGAGTCACGATGTCTAATAATAAGGACCATAAGCACGTGAAATGTTTGGTATTAATATCGTTAGTAGATTTTTTTAAAAGCTTTTGTTGTTTTTAAGTAGATTTGGTAAATTCACTAAGGTAAGATAAGGGGGTAAATAGAATGCCCTTGCGGGCATTTGAACTTGCTCAAAGTAAGCTGCAAATGTCTTCTGAGCTTCCTGTGAGCCAGTGTAAAAATGGAAGCACAATTAGCCTTGTGTCACAAAGTGTGTGATCCTACGTAGAGGAGTCACCTGGTGAAGTCCACTCCACAACTGTCCATTCACAAAGTCTTTGTAATGAACAAAATGCATATTCTCCAATGTCCTAATCTGAGTGCTGGCCAGTGTGATAAGCAGGCAGCAAGCACAATGTATCAGAGGGCGTCAGCACTACAGAGCGCACAGCTGAAATATTTACCAAATCTTCACGTCTTCTGCACACACAGCAGGTAAATTATACTGAGATGAGAGGAAAAGATGGCATTGAGGGAGAAAACCATAGGCTAGAGTGTGAGCGCTCATCCAGACTGTGTATTTCTACTTTGTGTAGTTGTCTTTGCATTTTTCTTTTAACAAAGATCTGTCATTCAGTGCTTCCAGTTCTGTATTTTCCAGCTGGTTTTTTTTTTCCCCCTGTCATGTAATTGAGAAAGATTGTGTGATTCCAGAATTCTCAGTTTTTGGTAGACATTGCTTGTTTTCCTTGGTTGTACAACTTGACTTTATTCATTGGTAACAGTGAGTTGGGTTGTAAGAAATCCATACCCTGGTATTGTCTTGCTTTGTAAATTTGCTTTTCTCATTATCTCCAAGACTTAGTGGTTTTTAAGATTTAGTGGTTTTTAAATTTTCACTGAATGGAGCATTCAGCTGTTCATGTGAGCTGCAGTTTGTAAATGTGTCAGACAATAAAACAGAGCCTTGTGTGGGTTTACGTAGACAGGGCTCCACAGGCCTGGGTTTTTGGCCTGTGTATGAGATGTTTCCCTCTTCACGCTCTGTAACATGGACATTTGTCTTATTACTGGGAGTTTCTGTTCATGTTGCTGCCTGCAATCTCAGGTAACAATTTCTAGTCCTCCTGTTTTCTTTTCCACCATTTGTAGGATGAAACGACATAAATGTACATTTCTATAGATGGAAAAATTCAATTTCACAGCAGTTTGAACTATTTTATATTCTGCTGATGGTGCCTACCTTTTTTTTTTTTTTTTTTTGGCTTCTACTCTTTTTTCTTTACAGACATTTTACCAATAAATTCTTACATGTCTGCTCTCAAAAAAAAACAACAACAACAAATCAGGCTGGGTGCTGGTGGCTTACTCCTATAATCCTGCCTGGTTAGGAAAGTTTGTGACACTTGCATCTTCAATTAAACACCAAAGTGGGGAAGAGTGTAACTAGGGCTATGACTCACTTGGTAGAGTGCTAACCTTGAGCAGGAAAACTAAGGGATGTGCCCAGGTCTTGAGTTCAAGCCTTAGGATCACCACCTCCTTCCCATACCCCTTCCCCTCACCCCCCGCCAAAAAAGTAAAACAAAAAATAACATTGATTTGTTTTCCTAAAAATGAGCTAAATGATTTGCCTGAACAAATTCTGTTCTCTCCCTCTCTGTTCACTATTTTAGACATTTCTGTAGTGCTATGTCCATACTTCCATGATTACATTTCTGTATTTACTAAGGTGGTCAGTCAACCTCTCTGCCCTTCTGAATTTCAGAATCTGCACAGGCAGGAGCCCCAAGAATTGGTCACTTATAAACAACACAGCAAATGTTTGTGGAATGGATGGAGAGACTGCTGACTTGATTAAAACCTTTATGGTTCTAACCAGTCATTGGATTGGATATGGTTAACAGACTGTCATCTCAGCCTAAAACCAGGTGTGGCCTTTCTTCTCCTTCTCCTTCTTCTCCTCCTCCTTCTTCCTCCTTCCTCCTCCTCCTCTTCCTCCTTCTTCTTCTTTTGGTTGCCAGGCATAGATAGGGGCCCTTTTCAGAGTCTCTGACATAGAAATGCTTAGCATCATCTTTGCATCTCTTTAACCACTTATGTTTCTGTTGTATTTTCTTCTTCTTTCTCCATTCCTACAATCTTTAATGTAGCATATATATATACTACTGGTCACCTTATATCTCTGGCCTTCCAGGTCACTTGATGATATGACTTCCCCAATCACCTGTGGTCTGCTGTAGGCAGTGGAGTCTGTTCTGTTAGAGTGTCCCATAGGTGGAGATGCTCCTGGGGTCTTTCCTATTAGAGTGGTCAGAGCAGATTTTTCCCTGAAGTTCTGCAGGCAGTGTGCTCTCGTGGGCATCATTGGTCCCTTGATGACCTGATTTTCAGTATGCGAAGAGCTAATTTCCCAATTGTGCTAACCCAGCTCAGGAAGTGGATGGAGAAAAATCAGATTGCAGCTTACTGACTTCAGTGAGAATAGAGCTGCTTCTCTTTCCACTTCACAGCCTGAGATTGTTGGTGTGGGAACAACCGTTCACATTCTCTTCCTGTAGCAGGCCTGCGGGGGGGGGGGGGGGGGAGCCAAATCACAATCAGATGCTCAGCTGGCGTGGATGAAAGAAAAGCAAAGAGGAGTTCAGTGTCAAGATGTTATTGGGTTAAGTCCCGGGCGTTTGTTTTCACAGCCAGGGGCCCTGCAGTGGGGTGCGGGGAGTTGGAGGGAGTTGGCTCGGCTACCTGTGTCTTTCTCCCTTGTGGATGCAACTCTGCTAGGAGGGCCTGACACCTCCAGGAACTGGGGTTGCCCACGCCCCTTTTCCGTGGATCTTGCTGAGGATGCCAGGCTGGTCTGTTTCCCTTCATTTTCAAGTCTGACCATTGGTCCTTGTGATCTACCCTTCTTCTACATTTAGTACTTTTTACTTTATAGGCCTAGGAGCTCTGTGTGTCTAAGGGTGACTTTGCAAAGCTGGAGCTTAAATTTCAGCTGTGACCCTTTTAGTCTAACCAGAACTTCCAGTGTTCCCAGTATATCACCCTGACTGCTGGCCAACCCCCGTTCCCCACCCCTCACCCTCCCCCCCTCGCCTCCGCCCCCTACCAGCCCAGCTTGTGTCTGTATCTGTGCCCAACCCCACACACACATACCGGGGCCTTGCCTAGCCAAGTCCTTCAGAGTTCTGGGGTCCTGCCTTCTCCCCCATTTCTGCCTGCTGTGCTCCCCATGGTCTGAACCCCTCTGTTCTTGGTTATATCCTGGTCACACTTAGGGAACACATCAGCTCCGCTCTCCAAACCACTGAACATCTGGGCGTAATAATGCCATGACCTCATGAGGTTTCTAGAAGATTCGGTAAGACAGTGTATGAAAGTCTTTTGTCAATGGTAACATGCACCTGCCTTCCCCAATAAATGAGCTACTTTTAATTTCTCCCACCCTTACAAAAGAGTCATGTGTCACTTGGCAGCCAGGATAGGTTGAGAAGTGTGACATGATAGGCTGGTGTGTTTGTGGTCTTTGTGTGGCTATCATAGAATGTGCTTGCCCAAACTAAGATTGCAACATTGTCCCTGAGCCATCTAATCTTTTTTGTTGCTGTTGATGGTTGGGCTTGAACTCAGGGTCTGAGAGCTGTTCTCTGAGCTTTTTTGCTCAAAGCTAGTGCTCTACCACTTTGAGCCACAGCGCCACTTCCAGTTTTCTGGTGATTCATTGGAGATAAGAGTCTCATGGACTTTCTTGCCGGGCTGACTTTGAACTGCAATCCTCAGATCTCAGCCTCCTGAGTAGCTAGGATTACAGGCGTGAGCCACCGGCACCCAGCTTCTGGGCAGCGGAATCCTAAAGGACCACTGTTGTATGTCTGTCCAGGTGTCACAAAATGTCACACAATGTATGGCTACACGTGAACGAGCTGACTTGGTGGTTGTGAGCACACCCATTTAAATAAAGCTTTCCACAACCCTTTCTGTAATGTAGGTTACAAACAAAGCTGACTTTGAGCCACTGAATGATGTTCACTATGCCCAGTTCAGAAAAAAGTTAAGCTTATGGACGGGCCCGAAAGCTCCTTGAGGGGGAAGATGCCTTCCCCACATTTCACTCCCTGAGCAGAGACCATGGAAGCTCACTGAGTTCTTCCTGTGGGATTTCTCAGCTCGGGGTAGACACTGAAGAGGGAGACACTTGTGCCAGTTATAAATCACTTATTGATTGCTCCTTTGCAAGCACCAGCCAGGGGAGCCCCCGGGGGGCGGGGGCTGCTGTTTTCTGGCAGCTCAGGATCCTCACCCTCTGGAAAGCAGTGGCCTGAGCTCTCTCCTGCACATGACCAAGCTGCCACATGGCTGTTTCTGCCACAGTGGCCTCCAGTGTTTGATGCTAGAATTGGAGCCAAGGTGTATTTGTAGGGAACATACTGTGTCTGATTGGGATCTCCTGTCATCTCTAGGGCCTTGCCCGAGAGGTCCCCCCTCTTTTGAGTCATGCTGTAACCCTTCCCCCCAGGCTGATGATAAGAGTATTCCGGCTTGTTAGGGAGATGCTATCTGCCTGCCTCCTAGTGACTAGGCTCCCGCTGTTAAGGCCACTAGCATTTCCAGACCCCCGGGAGAAAATAAGTCAGCTGCTTGTGGTCCTTAGCACTGATTTGTTATGTCTCTGGGCTCCATGCTAGCTTTCTTTCCCAGGACTGCGCCCGCTTCTCAGCCTGCCACAGCAGGGCAGGCTCTGGCCTTGAGCTTGGTCATTTGCTGTAGGACTGAACTGTGCTTCCTGTGCGTTCTCCTGCTCATTACTGGGTATTGTTTCTGTAAAACGTGTTGGGGCTGATCCCCTCTGGATCCCCCACTCCCCCAAGCTGGACAAGTCCTTTCAGAGACTGACTGGAAAATGTTAGGGCTCTAGCCAATCTTTGTGTTTAGCACAAGCAGCCCCTCCAATTCTTGTTCTTCCTCGGTTCAGGGAAATGTTCAACCCTAGAAAATGTTTTGAATTCTAAGCATGGGCTATAAAGATTTGCAATCTCAGGAGTTGGAGTGAAGCAAAAACATTTTTCTAGCTGGGCACGTGTGACCTGCTTATAATTCTAACTGCTCAGGAGGCTGAGATCTAAGGATTGTAGTTTGAAGCCAGCATGGGTAGGGAAGTCTGTGAGACTCTTATGTCCAACTAACCAGCAACAAGCCAGAAATGAAGCTGTGGCTCAAGTGGTAGAGTGCCATCCTTGAGCCATAAAGCTACAGGACAGCACCTAGGCCCTGAGTTCAAGCCCTAGTACCGGAACAACAACACCAAAATCAACACCAATTTCTTCTGTCCCTAAAGCAGACCTGGCCAATAGCTGCTGACCATCTCTGCTCTGCCTGTTTTTTTTTTTCTCTTCTTGCCAAAGCTGAAGAACTTTTCCTGGTGTTTCCTTTGGGCTCCAGAGTGAATTGCTTGGCCTTGATTCCAGGCTTGTATCAAATTGCTTGGTGTCCATGCCTATTGGAGCCCTGGTTGTATGGATTCACTCAGAGGAGTCCATGATTGGAGCACCTCACTGGAGTGAGCTTCTGTCTTCATGGGCATCCAGGTGAGGCATGGGCACTGGCTCACAGGTCCAGATGGAACACAGGTGCCCAGGATGACTGCCACTGGAGGGCTGCTACTGTGTCTCTTTCCCACAGTCCCTGGGATTTTCAACTGCTTATGATCAGAGCTACAAAACACCAGGTGACTTTGCAATCCCTGCAAGACTCACATGTAATTCCTCCTTGGAAATGCGCAGAACTAAGAGCAATGGAATGGTGTTGCTCCAACAATGCTGCCATTGCTCACTATTTTTTTTTTAAAAAAATAAGATATCCTCCTCAGGACCAGGCACTGGTGACTCATGTCTATAATCCTAGCTACCCGGGAAGTGGAGATCTGGAAGATCCTGGTTCAAAGCCAGCCCAGGCAGAAAAAGCCACAAGATTCCATTTCCAGTTAGCCAGCAAAATGCCAGTCTAGAGGCATGGCTCCAGTGGTAGAGTGCCAGCTATGAGCAAGAAAGCCAAATGAGAGCATGAGGCCCTGAGTTCAAGTGCTGGTACTGAAAAGGATGGACAGACATATACACACACAAAGGAAGGAAGGAAGGAGGGGAGGGGAGAGGGGAAGAAAGAAAGGAAAGAAGACAAAAGAGAAAGAAAGAAAACCTATACAAGTTTCATGCTTTAAATAGGGTTATTCTATTTGATTCTATCTGGATGAAGCTAATAAAACTTAAAGTCTAAAAGAATCTAAGTGCTCCAGTTGTAGGAAGCATGTGAATGTAGTTGGAACTGAAGTACTCGGAGAGAGAGGAAAAGCCTGTACCCACAGGGACCATGCTCTTTATCTGCCCAGGCCGACAGTCCCCTTGTTCATCCCTGTCACAAAAGACACAATGAGAGTTAGGAGACTCGTGAGAAGCTGCCTTGCAAGTGGCAGGTAGGGAGAAAGTGATTTATGTCCCATGAAAACCCATTCAGCCCGGTGGCACTTCCAGGGCATGGGACTGGAGGCCCGTTGTCTTCCCAGTGGGGCAAGAGCAGAGACTTTCGAGGCTGCCAGGTGATGCCTTGGGCGGGAACACATTGTCTAGGCTTTAAAAAAAGAAAGCTTTAGCTGTTTTTAGTGTAGTGACAAGAAAAATTAAAGGAGAACCACAAAAATTAGGAAAACATAGTTTTAGTGTGAGGACCCAAGCAAATGACTGAAGCTGAACCAGATGCTGTGTTTAGAAAATGTGTAGAAGTCATCTGACCTCATTTAAATATGGGGACTACTAATGAGTGGTATTGAAGTTGTTCCTGAAAATATATTGGATGACAGTGATCAAGGTGTTCCTGTCGGTGTTTTATACAGGAATCATTGTTATGGCTGTGATTGATGTGATTCCTAGAAAATAATGGATTTAACCTGGAGGTATTTATTCTTTTTAAAAATTTTTATTTGGGTCAAGTACAGTCAAGCTACACTTAGAGGCAGGGGTAGGAGGATCAGAGTCCAAGGCCCGCTCCAAACCAAAATGCCAGATCCTGAAAATTAACTAAAGCAAAAAGGACTGGGTATGTTATTCAAGTGATAGAGTGACAACCCCCCTCCCTGCCCCCCCCCCCGCCCCCCCCCCCACCAAGTACCATCAGGAAAGAAATTAGCCGGGTGCTGGTGGTCCACTCAGGAGGCTGAGATTGGAGGTTTGTGGTTCGAAGCCAGCTGGGGCAAGAAAGTCGGGAGACTCTTATCTCCAATTAACCACCCGAACAACAGAAGTGGAGCTGTAGCTTAAAGCGGTAGAGTGCTAGTCTTGAGCACAAAAGCTCAAGCACAGCGCTCAGGCCCTGAATTTAAGCTCCATGATGGAATTGGGGGGGGGGAGAGAAAGAGAGAGAGAGAGAGAGAGAGAGATTTCATTGCATGTAAGAGCTTGATAGAAATAACAGAAATCACTTTTCACATAGAACTATATACCCTACTAGGTTTCTGGTGCTTTATAGTATGTTTATGTCATTTGCATCAGGA
The DNA here is from genome assembly GCF_019054845.1 of Dipodomys spectabilis. Lineage (NCBI taxonomy): Eukaryota > Metazoa > Chordata > Mammalia > Rodentia > Heteromyidae > Dipodomys > Dipodomys spectabilis. Next base: position 8,141,252 of record NW_024870974.1, read on the forward strand.
CTTGAAAAGGGCTGTGATGGCAGAAAAAGAAATAGCAGGTGAAGTTGTTGCCTATTTATTTCTTCAATAGAGGGTAGTACCTTTCTCCCATTTTATTTTGTCCTGCTAAACATCTCTTTGTGTGTCTGCAGTGTGCTATGAAATCTGTACAAGGCCTAGCTCAAGGGATTTGAGTCTGACACAGGTTTTCTCCACCTTGTCCCAGCTGACAGAGGGAAGTGTCTAGGATGGGCATGATAGTGTGCTCCTTCTGAGGAGCCCACTAGCCCACATGGGACAACCAAGAATGTCTCCAGATGTCACATGTCTCCGGAGAAGAACAAAGTCACCCCCATTTTCAGACTGCTGGTTTGGCACACTGTGTCTTGTTTAGCAGCTTGCAAAGTTGCGTTCTGTGCCACGGCGGCGTTTGATTACCTAACAGTTTTCTCTAGTTTTACAGAATCCACTTGAAAACGCCCTCCGTGGTTTGATTCTGTTCTTGTAATTCACTCTTTAGAAGGTCTTTCAGTTGCTCGTTGTGATTTTCTGATCTTGTGAGCCTAAGAAATGTCTAAAAATACACAGACCGCTATTATACTATTGAAAGGTGGTTTTTTTTCCCCCCATAAAGCATAGGAATAATATTTTTAGGGAGTGAGTCCATTTTTGCAGTGGTTTAAAGGAGAAACGTGTCATTATTTCCAACCTGTATCATTACCTTGTCTTTTATTTCTTAAAGCAAAATTTATTTTTTCCCATTATCAGGTTATGAGTTAGGTGGACAGTCTGGGAAATGATTTTGATTTTTTTTTTTGTTCTAATTTTCTACCTAGACATAACAGCTTTCAAACTATCTAGTCATTAATGTATTATATTCTCCTCCTGGTAAAGATGCATTTTAGTGTTTTGGCCTTCAACTTTCAATGTGCTTCCTCTAAGAGATTCCGTCTAGTGCAAAGATATTCTTTATTGTTTTCGTTTTATTTACTCTAGCTAGTACTTTTTAGATACCAAATTAGGCCATTTTACTTTTAATACATCCTATTTTTAATATACTTCACTTATTACATTGTAAGATGTTAGTTCACAAAAAAGCTTTTTAAATTTAATACCTATTCAATAAATGTTCATAGCGTGTACTTTTAATAAGCACTATTATTTGTTAGCTAGCATAATAGAGACATCAAGACCAAGGTGGGCTGTTGGTTTTAAATCTGTCACATATGTAGAGCTCTGTACTTCCAGATTGCTGAGTGAGCTGGAGGAAGGTTGAGCCATGGTGTTGTGGAGGTTAGTGGCTCATGTACTTGGACCACCGTAGGCAGTGATCCAGGCATGCTACCAGGGCTCCATGTACTGCTGTCCCCTGCCTTTGACTTTATCCCCAGGCAGAGTATTGAGCCCACGTGATTTCAGAGTGACCACTGGCAGCTTCTGGCAATGTTTTGTTTTGGTTTTGCTGGTGAGTTTCTCTTTGGAGATACTTGCGTAGGAATCTCACGGTTGAGTCTCTCACAGGGCTTGCAAATGAGATGTGCAAAGTAGACAAATGGCTAGGATCACAGGACTGGCCATGTCCTGGCTTTCCCACACTGGGTGCACCAGCATATTGCCCAAAGGCAAATCTATATATTTGAATAAGAAGAAGGGAAGCATACAGAAAGCCAGGTGTGCAGTGAAAAGCTCAGTGGAGAATCAATCAACTCTTGATTCCTATTCCAGGATTGGCATACAAAAAAAAATTGTCTTATCTATGGTTAAAAATCTGCACATACATATATACACATAAATGAATATTTCCTACACATGAGTAGCTGGCACCAGATAAGTTAGCATAAAACTATGTACTTTCTTTCCCCCATGACTACTTCATCGCATTATTTTATAACAAGAGCCCGGGTCCTCTAGTTTTATCTATCTCCCAGCACTAAGCAGGATCCTGAACAATGGAATGCTCAATACTTACCTGGTTGGCCATCTCTGAAGAGTAACAGAAGCCAGGCGGTAATATCAACATCCTGTTTTTTGCTTCTTTGAATATTTGAAAGAAAGCACTTATCTCCATAGATGGACCCATTTCATATGTAATGATGTCATTAACACTATGCAACGTGACCTGGGCCTGATGTGGGCCTCAGTAGTAGCATGATTACCAGTGGTACACAAGGCTCCAAGTTTGATCCCCAGTATTCTCCTCCCCCTCCCTGTCCTCCCCCCTCTCCAGACAAAACTGAGATGAGATATGGACTAGATCTTAATGGATCTTAGCTGGGTGCCCCTATGCTTTATAAGGGGCCATGGAAAGATCTTCGGGTGTCTGTGCCCCTTCAAGTCCTAGCAAAATTATATGTATATTTTATACTTGATATCGATGTGCATTTTCCCTGAAAGAGACCTCCTAGCTTTTGATAGTCCAAGGAGACCCCTGACTCTACAGAAAGTTCAGAACCACCAAGAGAAAAGAGCAGCGTGCTGACCGGAAGTGACCCCGGACTTCCAGAGGTGGAGTAAGGAATGCAGGCAAAGAAGAGGGGTGTCGTTTAGGAAAACCACAGAGGAATCTGAGCTGGAGGACGACTTGTTAGCTTCTGTGAATGAAGTTAGTCCATACAGCGTTCAAACAAAATATATTATGCATGAGCCTGTAATAAAATGGGCTTTCTTGGCCCTGCCAGTCCCACAGTTAATGACTAGAAACTGGCTGCCAGCTGATTTTGGCTCTGCACTTTGAAGCAGGCTCAGGCCCACCTCTTGCCATTTGGAAGCTGAGAGAAAGTGATAAAAAAAAATGTTGCCTTATTCCCTGAAGCAATTTATGACAGCAATTTAATAAAAAGTTCTAGAAGCCTCCTTTTCCTTCGGAGAGGAGCCAGGAAGCTGAGGTGAAGTCAGAAGTCAGCCCTCTTCCCCCCGGCCCCCCAGCATCTCCCTGAGGCCCCTTCCTTTTTGCTTACTCCTTTTTGCTAGTATTCCTTTCTGGTTTAACTCTCCCCGCTGCCCCACCAAGGCTAGTTATTCTGAGCTTCTACTTCCACCCCTACCTTGCCTGGGGACCGCTGGAGCCCCAGCTCTCCGGGTGCGGTTTGCTGTGTGTGTTGCTTAACTGGGATCCAGCCCGTTCTGTGTCTGTGTGGCTGGCATCACGTTTCCATTGCGATTGCTGCATTGAGCGTCAGGTGCTGGGGATTCTCTGAAAGGACTCTCAGTCTGTAATATTTAAAGAAAAGGGTCCCAAAGATAGGGAGTCAGAGGGATTCACTTAAAGGACTTTGGGGTGAGAGTGTGTGGGCCAGATGCCACGTCTCTCACCTCTGGGGCCATTTGGCTGTAACTTCCTCCTCTGTTACCTGACCCTTGTGGCTTCTGGTTCCAGTGATTTTATGGCCTTCCGCTCTGCCTTCTGCTCTGCCTTGGTGGTTTTAAAACTGGGTATGACAGTGACCTACGATCTAATATATTTTATGGAGTATGTTAACGCGCATATAGAGAACTGAAAAGCTTTCTCACCGTTCTTCACCCTGTGTTCTGAAAGTTCATCTTCTATTCTGAGGGGCGGTGCTGTTTCTCACTCATTGCTTGTAGCCTGCAGTAGGACCTCTTCCCTGGATTCTGCGGAATAAGGTCACTTCAGGGGTACTTCTTAGTGGCAGAGCCTGTTTATGTGTCCTGGAAGAACCAAGTTTGTGTACTTTCCACAATGCTGGGGTACTCCAAAGGGAGAGGAGCTTCATGTCTCAGAACAAATGTTCTGGTAACAGTGTACAGTTCAGTCCAGGATCTTATCCTACCACCTGCTGTGGTGTTGGGCAAGTTTCTGAACTCCTCTGAGTCACTTTCTCCTTATTTAAAAGAGATGGGAAGAATATTTACTTTAAAATGTGGGAAATGCATATATATCTGACATTAATGTATCATTAACATAAATGTATATATAAATTAATATATTAATTACTATGGTACTAATAATACTAATAGCAGGTGTTTACAAGACATATTTTAACTTTCACTAGGTTAGCCAGTGTTTGCTCTTAAAACTGTTAACACTGGATCTTAGTATTTACGTGTGTATGTACTTGGATCTCATTAAGAGCAGATGGTATCACATCTGTAATCCTAGCTACTCAGGAGACTGAGATCTAAGGATCATGATTTGAAGCCAGCCTAGGTAACAAAGTCTGTGAGACTTTTATCTTCAATTATCCTCCCTGAGAGTTGGAAGTGGAAGTGGCTCAAGTGGTAGAGCACCAGCCTTGAGCAGGAAAGCTAATGCATAAGACTTGGGCCCTGAGTTCAAGTACCAGTACTCACACACACACACACACACACACACACACACACACACACACACACAAGCAGAGAGCAGGTGGCTTAGGTATAAATCCTTTGTTTCAGAACGTGGACTTTTAAAGAGTATGATTAAATTTTTTAAAAAACAAAAACCAAAAACAAAAAAGCATACATGACAGGCAACATTTACACCTTGAACTGTCTAAACATTTTTTTTAAATAATCAACAGAAACCCCAAACAAACTGGCATAGGCAAGCAGGAAATAGTATTAGAAAAGCCTGTGGGTGTTGCTTTGGGCTTTGGCCGAATCCAGCTGCTCTAGTGACACTAGAAATCTCTTTCTCACCATCTCTTGCTCTGCCTTTCTGTGTTGGCTTCCTCTTTAGGCAAGCCTGCCCCAAGCCGTGGCAGAAACAGCTACCAGCTGCTCTGGTTTTATGTCCTCTTAACAGAAAAAGAGAGCCTCTTCTCTGTGGTAGTTCCAGCTTAGCTGTGCATCTGCTGACGCTCGTCGGCTCTTCTTGTCACCCCTCCTGACCCTTTGCCAAAAGAGGCACTGGTCATTAGATGTCCTGGGCATCTACTTAGTGCCCACCCAGAGGGCTGTGCAGTGGAACCCTGTGGTCAGCAAGGGGGTGGGCCGCACACTTCCCCTGACACAGTATTTCTGCGTATGACGTTTGTAATGAAAGTGGTGTTGTACCTAAGAACCTGTCATTCAGCCTGCTCTGCTGTCTATCCTTCATGCCTGGTGTTAGAAGACCGGCCCTCCCTTCTTCTCTGATCTCTCTGGAAAAAAGGTTCTTCTCCAGCCATCCCTTTGTATCGTGACTTAGAGATCATTTCCTTTGATCTCATTCCCTGCCTCCCTCTCTTATCTGCTTTCCCAAGGTGTTTTTTTTTCTTTTCTTTTCTGAACTGGTTACTCTCATGATGAACAACAAAACTGAGACGTGACACCCCACCCCGTTGGGTGGGCAGTCCTTTTCATTTTGTGATCTGGCCAACCCCAGAGTCGGAGCAGCATTATGCAGCACGCCTTTCATCCTCTTGGTTGTGAATGGGGAGCGCTGATGTACCAGACGACCCGAGGTTGGGCGTCTGGGTTGACGCAGGCCCAGGGCATCCCCTGCACACATGCGCACACGCATTCCCCCACCCACACAGACACAGATGGGCAGTGGACAATGGGCACTTTGGGCTTCCGTTCACTCCAGATGGTGAAGGGTTTCTGCCAGGGAGTTTTAAGAGGATTGTGGGTCTGGAGCCAGAAAAGTTGAGGGCACACCCTCCCCTCCCCCACAGCCTTTTATCTGCCATGTGCAAGCTGGCTGTAGCCTGCTAATTAAATTAGGAACTAGGTAATCACTCCTTTATATTTAAGCCCCTAGTGGGTTCTAAGATTTAATAACTGTATAGAGTGGAGAAAATCAAATGTTGTCTCAAGTGCATAGATAAATAGGGGATGCATTAGGTATTAGCAAAGTGTGTTCATCCTGAGGGGAAAATAGGGAACTTTCTAGAGACCTTACAAATTCTACAGTCTCAGAATTCTTAATGCTTGATAGGAAATGTACTCATTACCTTGCTCATGTAACTGTAACCCCTCTGTACAGTGTTTTTACAATAAAAAATGTACAAAAAATAAAAAGAAATGTCCTCATTACCTTACTGCTCATCACTTTTACAACAAAGATATATACAAATTTAAAAAAGAATTCTTTTTTTTTTTTTGTTTTGTTTTTGGGTCCAGTCGTAGGGCCTGAACTCTGGGCCTGGGCGCTGTCTCTCAGCTCTTCAGCTCAAGGCTAGCACTCTACCACTTGAGCCACAGCGCCACTTCCGGCTTTTTTCTTTTTGCTTATGTGGTGCTGAGGAATTGAACCCAGGGTCTCAGGCATGCAAGGCAAGCGCTCTACCACTGAGCCATCTTCCCAGCCCCTAAAAAAGAATTCTTAAGGTACATGTCTACATGTTTGTATGTACATATATTACCCAGCTAGATTAAGAAATTCCCAGTTAGCAACAGATGTGATACATATTTATTACCTAATAGAAATGTTATGACCTAGTAGGTTCATCTCACACAGACACAGAGTTGAAGCCCTGTTGTCAAAAACTGGGGCAGGAAACTGCTCAATGCCTACATGAGCATAAAAGGCACATAAAAATATAAATATCTTATTTGAAAATGAAACATAGATTTAAAATACACGCCCCCCCACTCCCAACATTGCTGGGCACATGGAAACGTGATATTCTCTCTCCCAGTGGGCTGTCACTTGCTGAACGTTTGTGAGTACTAAGAATGTTTTGATAGAGGCCTATGGCTTTTTCCTGGAGGCAGTATCTTCTGACTGATGAATCTTTCTTGTGTCAGCTTGGAGCCATAATTTACCAGCCACAGCATCCATTTATATATCTTTAAAGGACTTGGTGATACTTGTAAAGTTCTTTAAGTTGGTGCTTTCTGGAAATTTTCCAGGTTTTTATAGTTGTTTCTCCCATATCTAACTCAACAGCAGACAGTTTTCTTCTAATGGAAACGTTTATAGAAATTGTGTGTGTGTGTGTATGTGTGCACGTGTGCACGCACATGCATGTGTCTATGTATGTATGTATTGCTGAGGATCCACCCAACAGTCTTGCACACGCTAAGCAAGCACTCTACCACTGAATTCCATCTTCAGCCCTAGAAAGAGCTATTTTGGACATTCATATTTAATGGCTTTCCTGTGATATTTGGATAGGATAAATGCAAAGCAAGAACAACGGGCATAGAAAGGTTTGAAAAGAAATCAGCTCACCTGGCTTCAACCTGGCCATTGCTGGGAACAGATGTGAGCAGGTGTGTTGGTGCCATGACACTTGTATGAGACTTCCTCTGTGTTCTAACTGCACACGTGGAGGCAGGCCGTCTTCACAATACCCCTGTCAGGCAAGGAACCATTATCTGCTTTTTCACAGATGACTAAGTGATGCACAGAGAGCTTGAGTTGTCCAGGTATGGCCTACCAGCTGCTAGCATCGAGCCGGCTTTGTACTTTGTCAGTATGATTTGTAAAGGAAACAACAATGTTTTCCATGGAGGGAAGAAGGGGAGTGAAAAGGAGAAGGAGAAGGAAAAAGAGCTCAAAGTTGGCACTCTGGCATTTGAACTACAGCTCCACTACACTTGTCTGCTCTGGCTGGCATCAAAGCTTCAGGTCTCAGCAGCAACGAGCTATCCTTGGTTGGTGTTTTGAGGAAGGGGAGGCCCTGTTGTCTCTGAGATGGGATCGTTTAGGACCAGATGGAGGCTGGGTCTTGGGAGCGGCTGTTGGCTCCTCGGCTTTCACATTCTGCTGGTTTCAGATTAGAATGAGGTACAGTCCTATAAAATTAAATTCTGTTTTTAAATACTTGTCGGAGGAAAGGGATTTAAGTACTTCAACATGATTTACCAAGTTTTTTGGGGGGAGGCAAGTGAGAGAAGTATTTTGTTTATGCAAATTCAGAATTGTGGAGATTATAACATAGAAAAGCCATCGTATGCGACGGCCTCACTCTTACATCGTATTAAGTAGGCAGTGGAACATTGTTAGGGGTGAGTAGCAGCTATAAAACATTTCTATCATGTGCAGTTTTTTGTTTTTGTTTTTGTTTTCTGTCCTGCTGTTACTGGGGCTTGACTTCAGGGCTTGGGGACTGTCCCTGAGCTTATTTTTGCTCACGGTTAGCACTCTACCACTTCTTTTGAGCTACACTCCCAGATTTTGTTTTTGGTGGTTGGTGAGTTGGAGATGAGAGTCTCATGGATTGTCCTGTCTGAGCTGGCTTCAAACCTCAGTCCTCAAATCTCAGCCTCCTCAGTAGCTAGGATTATAGGTATGAGCCTGTGGCACCCAGCTGCAGGGCTTTTTCTTAAAGAAAAATAGAGCGCATATATGCACAATAATTTGGTGAAGGAATGATAATGCAAAAGCGAATTGTAATAACATAAATTAGAATGAATTCTTTTCTGGTACGTTCAAAGGGAATTTGTCAGTAAAAATCAGCAGAAAACCAAGTAGGAAAATGGAATACATTTGAATAAATTCCAGCACAAGGCAGTCACAGTACATGTTGATAAATATTTCAGTGTAAACTGATTCAAGGCACTACATAAAATATTAATTTTGAAGGAATTTCTATGTCATATACTCAATAAAAGGTAATATTTGTCCAAAGACTACACACAATACCAAACTGGATTTTCACGGAGTAGCTCCTACTTAATGTTTATGACCACAGGTCTGCTGACTGTGTCACAGGTTGTAGTAGTCACATGGATGTGAATCCTGTGCTAGAAGAGGCCACATCCCGCCAGTGGCCCTGGCGAGGCCTCTGCCCCTGACATCTTGTGGGCTGCCATTCCAGATGCTGGAACCCCAGCGCTGGCGCCCCAGTCATCCTGTTTTGCTGAGGATGCAGGAAAAATTGTGCCAGGCCACCACACAACCCAATATCTCAAAGAATTGGAGGTACAATCTTGGGCCACTAGGCAGAGTCCCTCACAATTGGCTGCACAGCACCCCTTGTGCTGGAACCTGGTCACCCCAGCTCAGAATTCAGGAAAAGGTGAGCACCCCCACTGTCCCCATGACAGTGCTGTAGAGAAGCATGAACACTAATAGAACTTCTCTTCCGGTGTAGCTGAGGAGGTAAAGGACGAATGATCTGCAGTACCACACTTCGGTTTCCAGCAGGGAAGCGGACAGCTTTAATTCTTGCAGGGGTACCTTGCAGCAGGGTCAATTTGTCATCAGCATTGCTGGGAAATAGATGGAAGAAAATGTCAGTTTCCCATCTCAGCAGTGACTGGATCCTATGCCTACTCAACGCCAGCTCCAGTCATACTGCGATGCTAACGCCATCGGTTACAATGAGCAAGATCCTCTTCCTGTGTGACACCTCCTCTTAATCAGCTGGCTTTGGGTTAAGTGTGAGGTCTAATTATCCCAATCTGGCCTCAGGGATTTTTGCTATTTTGTTCAACGTACTTCTATGTAAACAGGTGTTCTTTATGTAAACATTTATGAAAGTCAAAATACCCAAAGAGATTAAATATAGAACCAGGCTGGATGCCACATCAATGTTTTTAGTGACAGCACCAAAATATCATCTGTTACTTTTCACTCTTGTGGCTAATTTCAGTTTTGTTGGCTTAATTGTGTTCGCTGTAGTTGATTTATACATTTGACTGGAATTTTAGACCAGTTTTCTGTGTTTTGCATATTTAAAGATGACTTTATCTTAATGAAAATAATTTAAGTCAACCTCGAAGACTTGTGACTTGATTTCCTTTGAAAGGGAGACTGTGTACTAATCAGGACTCTCTGAATTGATCACTCAGAGGCTGCATGTACAGAAACAGCAGAAGCCTTGGCCCAGCTGCTTGTTCTGATTGGCTGAGTGACAAGTAATTGTTTTTCTATCCAGGTACTGTGTTGGACAGTGGAATGCATTCCGGTTTCTCTGCCTATTGGGATTCTGTACATGGAAAAGCTTCTTGGGAGTATGTTCGAGGTACTTTCAGTAGAATGGAAGAGACTTTCTCTTTCATTGTTACATATACCACTCTCCCATATTCTATTCATCTGAAAGAGCTAAGTCCCAATTCTTACTTTTCCCCTTTACCTTAAGCACAGCACCTACCATCATTTTGTTCATCCATTTTACATTAGGAAGTTGACTGTGGGCATGTTTCCCATCACTTCTAGTGGTAATAGCTGCTTTGCCCACAGCCTTTCCTTTCTTTCCCAGGGTGCTCTGATCTTTGCACAGCTCACACCAGTGGTCCTTCCGATTTCTCCCGTGGTCGATAAGATGATGTGGGACATCGGGGGCAAAGACACAAGGCTGCACTGAGGGATTCTGGGAAAGCAGTGGGTTCTCTCTTTCATGTGAGCTCTTCTGCTTCAGGCAGGCTTCTTCACTTACACCCATTTTTGTATTTTCTTCAAAGCATTTTTCAAGTGATAGCCGTCATTAGCTTGATTGCTGCCAAGTGAAGTAAGAGGATATTGATGTAGCTGTAGAGAAATAAGAACCTTGGCTCAAATCCTTTTTTTTTTTTTTTGGATTAGTCAAGAAAGAGCAGGTTTTTAACTCTTGGTTTTGATGAGTTTTTGCCTGAGATTTAGTGTATTAAAATTGATCTTATAATTTGAAATTGAGTGATCAAAAGAAACACAACTGATGTTGTAGTTGTGGAATGTCTATTCATGTTAGTGCTTTGAAAGTTAAGACTGACATTCCTGAAGCCCATATCTGAACATGTCATAATTTTATTTTGCATCCTTTTAGACATTCTGAGTTGTGGACTTACAGGACCAGGCCTTACTGGGCAGATTTTCTAATAGGACTCTCATTCTTAGTGTCTCGTACTCATCCACAGAGGTAACTTGAAATCAAACAAAACATGAATAAAAAATGCTAAAAACCAGAAGTATCAATAAAATTTAAACAGAAAAAAGATTGGTTTTAAAAACCTAAAAATCTATAACTACTCTTTGTTCTCACAGTATCAAATCTATATTTTATGCTGTATTCTAGAATTATGACCTCATAATCGAGTCCTTATTTTTTTAGCCAAATGATAACATCATTCTCTCTTTTCTATAAAAGAGAACAAACTTTTTGGCCAAGACCTTTGCATGAAAATCATTTTGCATTATCGTACACAGTTATCTATGATCCAAGCTACTAAGGTCTAAGGGTTGCGATTTGAAGCCAGTTCAGGCAGACAAAGCCTCAAGATTCTTTATTTCCAATTAGCCAGTAAAAAGCCAGAAATGGGATATGGCTCAAGCGGGAGAGTGTCAGCCTTGAGTGAAAAAGCAAAGCAAGAGCTCCGCACCCTGAGTTCAAGCCCCAATACTGGCACAAAAAGAACATCATTTTACAGATGAAACAGAAGCTTGAAAGGTGCTTCATCTAGCCACGTGCAGTAGCATCCTGTTCCATTTCATTGAGGAAGAAAATGTTCTCCCTGGTCCGTTAACCTGATACCACAGAGGCTGTGACCTGCTCTTTGAAAACCTCAGGTCTAGAAGGTTCTCCATCTCCATTGCTTGACATTTTATCCCCTCCCTTGAGACCTATGCCTCATCATGAAATCGTCCCTCCTATTAGCACCTGGCACTTTCTCTGAACCTGTTTTTTCTCAGTCTCACTCATGACATTTATGGCAAATTGGCTTTTATGTTAATCACTGATTTATAACATCTCTGTGATGAGGGTATGAACTCTGTGGTACCCTCACTTATCAATCTGCTCACGTAGCAGGGCATCCTACCAGCTGAAGCCCGCAGAGGTATTTGTTAGGAAATTGCACAGTGTTCTGGATGCTTGTCTACTTTGTGCTGATGTTCGAAAGCCGTAACATTCAAGTATATCTGTACCTTTGGGAACCAGCTGCTTCCTCCCTTCCTTCCATGACTACTGCTCAGATAGCAAGTACTGGTTTGTTGGGCTGTTGCTTTAGATCCCTTACGTATCTGAGAGGGGGGAAAAAAAAGAAGAAGATTAGGTTGGGACTGGGATTCCAGCTTCTCCAAGGAAATTCTCAATTTCCAGTTCCTTGACATGACTTTGCTAGATCTCAAAGGCTCTTTTCTGCTCTGACAGCAGCGTTTAAGCAAAAACCAGTCTCCTCTCAGATTCAGCCAGCCTCAGCTCTTAAACCTTGGACCTTTACAGTGTGTAACAGATAATGACTCTTGCCTATGAGACCTGCATTTTTATAGCATATGATACTTTTCAATCTGTTTCTGTGGCAGCCCTGCTGATGCAAAGACCCTCTAATGGAGCGTAGATACATACAGCATTTCATATGTCGGTATTAGGGCCTTTCTCTACAAGGAAAAAAATATTATGCTGATGTGGCTAGAATATTTATAATCTTAATTATATACTGTCTCTCACATTTGTAGCCTACTCTGCGATCCTGAGTAATGATGAGATTCAGAGAGGAGAGGACCCATTCTATGTTTACACAAATTATCTGTCCAAAGGTCGACCTCATTTAAAGGAACTGATTTAATTTAGGAAAGTTATTTCTTTCCCTTCTTAATCTAATTTCAGAAGCTTGACTGATGTAGGAATAGATGCCAGGGAACTACCCATATAGCCAGCTATATAAACTAACAGACTTAGCTAGTATCAACATCTATCTTCAGACAATGCCTTGAGAAAATATGTACCAGAGATATCTAGGAAACTATAGATCTAAAAAAGAGATAACTCAGCATGTAATGAAGCAGACGTTTAAAGGATTTTTAAATAATCGCTGACAACTGTATAGTAAAGCCTGGAAAAGTTATTGGTACACAGTTTTTATATTGATTTTCAAGACTGGCAGAATTCTAGGTTAATATAGTATGTCGGTTCATACATAGGCAAACTTTTCTCTTCTGAGCACTGAACACTTCCGGGGCCTTTGAGTTTTAATTTGGAATCTACAGTTCCCTTCCTTATTTAAATTTCTTTCCCATCCTACTGGTCATTTACTGCAGCTCCAATGTGTGTCAAAGGAAGCTGGATTTGTTTTAAAGGAGATTTGGAGAAAATCCTCCTTCAATATTTAAAGTACTCAACAAAGTCATGTTCACATGGAAGTCGGCTTTGAGAAGAGGAAGGCTGACTCATGTACATGACTGTCGGAAAGCCTGTGGGAGAGGATTGACAGGAAGCACTAATTAATCACTCAGGGTCTCCGCTCACTGGTCACACTGCACAAGCCCTCCTTCCCTGCTGGCTGGAGCTCAAGGGCAAATCATGGGCTTGCAACCAACTTAGTGTTCATAAGCATTATGCTACCATGATAAATGATAGGAACCTAATACATTCTGTCAGTGGTTTACTTTCCCATGGTGACCTTCTCTAGTTAGACAGCTTTAAATGAAATCTTATATCGAGGATGAAAAGAACTTTCTTACAAGAGGGAAAAAGAAAGATTTAAAATCCTCTTTGTAATCCCTGCCCTCCCCACCCCCCATGTCTGCTCTTTCTGTTCTGATTTAAAAAAAAAAATCTGCTAGAGTAATTGACTAAGGCATAAATGACATGATACTTTCTTTATTATCGGAACAGTGACCATTGTATTATACTTAAGTAACAGACTTTTCCCATTACATTATGGGAGGAGAAGGGTACTAGGGTTTGAACTCAGGGCCCTGTGGTTTTAAAGCAAGCACTCTGTGATGTGAACCACGCCTCTGGCTTTTGCTGTTGAAGTTCATTTTCCCCAAGGAGGGTCTTGTGCTTTTGCCTTGCCTGTCCCCATCAAAATCCTCCAACCTCTGCCTCCCAAGTAGGCTGGGATTACAGACCTGAGCACTGCACCTGGGCCTCATTAAGTATTTAGTTGGAACCATTGTGTATTTGAGACATCCCTACTATATACCAAAGCACATGATGTGACTGCAGTTGTCACCTCTGTCCTGAGTGGAGACAGGTGTCACCTGCAGTTACAGGTGAGAAAAATGAGTCGAACTTTTTGCCCAACATCACATCTAGTGAATACTGGGACCAAAATGGAACCAAGGCTTGTCACTCAGAGTCATGCTTGCTTGGCTACTTTGCTAGTCATAATTTATACAGCCCTTTTATATACTTTTTCTTTTACCTGAAGGAAAGGTTCAACAGTCTTAATTTCTTATGATACAATCCTTATCTCCACGTTGGTTTTTAAATATTTCCCTGAATTCCTAAATCATGTTAGAAGCACTTGATCTGTAGCACATAATTTTACATCTTCAAACCATCTTATTTCTTTGCTAGTTTTGAATTGAGAGCCTGCACACTTGCTGGGCATCTGCCCTACCACTTTCTACTGCCCCAGCCCTCTTCCAACCACTTTAATATCATGCTGCTTTTACTCAGAGAACAAGAAGGTATGCATATCTTTGATCCAGAGGGAACAAACACAGCTTACTCATCTCCCTCCTGCTGTTCTTCAGCAGGAGACTCTCCCAAACAATTCTAACACAATGGGAAAATTCCAGAGTGCACGCACATGGATGGTTTCCAAAGCAGTGCCGGTTGGGAATGAGCCTTCCATCTTGAAGCTGAGAGTGGTTGGCTGCAGCCAGTCCTGTATGCAAATTACCTTCCAAGAGTCTGTGTCCCCCCCAACTCTTGGAAGAAAAGAAACTCTTGTGAAGGACTGATTTGTCAAAACCCATTTCCCCATGCCTAAATAGAGAGCGCGCGTTGGTATCTGGTGGTGTGGGTGGGTTGTGTGTGAAGCCAGTACCTCTTAGTATGCTGGGCAGATGCTCTTGGCTGAAAGGAATCCATTCCTTTTCTTTTTATAGTGTCATGAAAAGTTGGAAAGAGGAAAAACTGAGCTGAACATACAGAATAAATAACTAAATGGTGCCGGCAGGCTGCCCTTTTGTTTTCAGACATCCCTCGTCCCCCCTCCTTTGTGAGTCCCTGAGCCAGTGAGATGATCAAAGATGCCTCAGTGTGCAGTGCATTTTATACGGAGGTTATTTGTCATCCACAACAAAGGACTAATTGCCTCTAGGCCTTCTTTCACATGATAATCAATGAATTTGGGATCTCCAGGGTGTGCTGCTCCGACCCTGCATTCATCTCCAGACTTTTTACATTTTGATTGACTATAAAGGATCCAAGAGATGACGTCAAGCCAGTAAAACTATTAAGGGAATTTTAAGCGTGAATGTGGACTGTAAAGAAGTGCTTGAAATGAAGACACCTGCCTTCATTCTTCCCTTGACTGGCTGAGTCCCGGATTAGAAATTCTGATGGCTGTTCACACCATCTTCCTAGGACGAAGCATGGGTGGTGTTCTTAAGAAGTAGCAAAAGGCCCAGGAGGGGAAGTTTCATTCCTAGTTTAATATGAACTTAAAGTTCTCAAACATGGCTTCTTAGAAGCTTTTGTTATTAATGCTGTCGATATGAGTTCATTTGAAGTATTCTGAATTCTAACTGGGTATGGGGAGTCCAAATATGGTTTTATGTAGTGTCGCTTTACCTGAATAGTGTGTGTGAGAGACAGAGACAGAGACAGACAAAAACAGAGACAGACAGAGATACAGTAACAGACAGACAGAAAACAGACAGGGACAGACACAGAGAGAGACAGACAGACAGACAGAAGACAGACAGAGACAGAAACAGAGAGAGAAAGAGAGAGAGAGAGAGAGAGAGGTAGAGAAGAGCCCTTCATGGGGAGGGGACATATAAGTTAGGCAGACACTATATAACTCTCTCTCCTCTCTCTCTCTCTCTCTCTCTCTCTATATATATATATATATATAAATAACACAATTATCTGTAACTAAAAAGCCCATTTACTAAAATATATGTCATATATCAATCATTTCTTAGGAATTTTAAGTATTTACAGTAAATGAGAGCATTTTAAAATGAAGGAATCTTGTATTGACACGTATCTGTTGAGTGACACCTTTACCTCTGTACATGTTCAAATGTCTTAATGGATTTTAGAAAAGAGGGGCCAGGTACCCGTGGCTCACTCAAAAGGCTGAGATCTGGAGGTTGGAGAATCAAGGCCAGTCTGGGTAGAAAGTCTGCAAGACTCTATTTCCAATTCACCAGCAAAAAAGTCAGAGTAGAGGTACAGCTCAAGTGATAAAAGCACTAGCCAAATGAGAGTGAAGCCCTAAGTTCAAAACCCAGTACCACCTAAAAAAGAGAGGAAGGAAGAAGGATGGAAGGAAGGAAAGGAAAAAGAAAGGAAGAGAAAGAGAGAAAGAGGGAAGGAAAAGACGAGAAAAGAAAAGAAGAGGGCCTCTAAGTAGCTCAGGAGTGGGGAGGCTGCCCAGCATACACAAGCACATGAAACTGAGCATTCAGTGCCTAGCATTGCCTCCCCTGCTTCACCTCCCCCCCCAACAAAATCAGGTAGATAACAGCAAATGGGAAGAAAACAGAACGAAATTTGAAAACATATGGGTGCAGAGAGGAACCTTGAATTAGGTTTTTCAGAAAGCACAAGAAATGGTCTTTACTTAGTATCTCTCCAGCAACCTGAGCTCGGACTGCCCCAGCAGCCACAGTCAGAGAACTAGGGTTGAAGCACCAGCATTGGCTGGCAAGGAAACACCAAGTAGTAGCACCAAGTGTGAGGCACCAGAGCTCTGCAGGGTCTGAGATTATCCCCTATATGCTCACTTACCAGCTTTCCTGCCCCAGATCCTTGGATGCTAGGGCAGAGACACACGACTTCATTAGGACAGTATTCTTGTGAGCTTTCCCTGGGCCCCGATTCTTCCAGGGTAACGCAGAGAGGTCAGGTGACACCGCTTTGCAGACGAACCCTAGGCTTAGGAAACGTGAGTCTTCTATAATGGGCAGCAAGCCTATCTAATAGGTGGAGACCACATCCTATCTTCTCAACCTAGCTGTCTATGATGCAGCTTTTCCTTGAAGGAAAAATTCCAACTGTCTTACTCATGAATGGGCATGACATAGATGCATGCCTATAATCCCAACAGTCAGGAGGCCGAAGCAGGAAGATTGCAAGTTCCAGGCCAGACTGGGCTACACAGGAAGGCCAAAAGAGTGCAAAACTATGAAAAATGTCTCCCCAAGATGGTACTGAGTTTTTAAGGGCAACATATGGGCCGGATGACAGAGCCAAGTAGCTACCACGTCTATCTCTGTGATGTTAGCAGATGGATGGAGTGTGCTATTTTAATCCTTTCATGTATCTATATAGCTTACCCTTTTTAAAACCCTCTTCCCCGTGTTTGATAACCCAGTTCTGTGTAGCTGGGACAGGTGTTTAATTCCAATTGAGGACACTCAGTTACCTGAGCAAAGTGACAGAGCCAGTTCGCACCACACTGAAGGTTACCTGGTACCCAGCAATCACTGGTTTTGCGATCCATTGCCAAATTGCCTTCCTGAGAGTAGATTCTGAGAATCATTAGGGCAGGACAAAGGTGACTCCGGTCCAGGGGCCTGTGTCTAGTGGCGGTGCTGGGGCGCGGGGCTAATTCTCATTAAGGGAAGTTATTTTCTTGACTGCTGCCCATTCTCTCTTGTGTTTTAATGTCAGGTTAATGGGACTGTCCCATTGTTTGAACGTTTTTCTTATCAAATCCTGCACTTTATGTTTGGACTCTAGTGTGTAACTATTCTCTGGGTTTGGGGGCACCTCAGTGTCTTGATTCTTAATGACCTTTTATCCACTTCTCCTCTGTCTCCGCTTCACGTTGACTCCGCATGCTCCTACATCGATGCTAATGTGCTCTAGGATGGTACCTTGCTCCCTTTTGCTCTAGGGCTCTGTATGTGACTGTTACCACTACAGAAACAAGTACTATTCAGCATCTCAAGGTGCCCTGCTCTTTGGTAAGCTGCTGTTCCATGTATTATCTTGTCTAGTCTTCTTAATGACCTTGTATTTGCTTCCTATTGCTATAAGAAACTACCTGAGGCAATTGACATATCCAAAGGAAAGGGTTATTTTGGTTTAAGGTTCTGGGAAGCCCAGGGCAGAGCAAAACCACTCATCTCATGAGCCCAGGGAGCAGAGGAGAGGAGAGGAGAGGACTTAAGGGTACACCATCCATGAACCTGGCATTTCCTAAAGGCCCACAGACAGTCCCAATAGCACACCCTAGGAGCCCATTCAAACCATAGCAGACTTAATGAGGTAGATGCCACTACTCGCCATGTTTAAGCAGAAAGAGGCCCAGCAATACAGGTTCAATGACCAGGAAGTGGTGAAACCTGAACTCTTCCCAGTGCAGGAGCAGCCTGGCCCTTGCTGTACCCTCTGGAACAGCTCCATATCAGTGCCTACCTTTCACTTGGTGCTAACCTGCCCCAGTCTGATCTTTTTTTGGGTGGGGGGGGGTCCCGTCATGGGGCCTGAACTCTGGGCCTGGGCGCTGTCCCCCAGCTCTTCAGCTCAAGGCTAGTGCTCTACCACTTGAGCCACAGCACCCCTTCCAGCTTTTTTCTTTTTGCTTATGTGGTGCTGAGGAATCGAACCCAGGGCCTCATGCATGCAAGCGCTCTACCACTGAGCCACCTTCCCAGCCCCCCAGTCTGATCTTTACAATCCCATTATGGCAAAAAAAAATTTTAAATCTAGAAGTGAACAAAGAATAAATACAACTTTCCCCTCTAAGGAGTCTCCCCTTCTAGCATTCCTTGCTTTCAATACGACCCCAATAGCCTACCACGTTGATTAAGCTAAAAGTCTAGGAAGGGCTGGGGAGGGGCGGGTGAGGTGCTAAGTGGCAGAGCAATGTGCTAGGTATGAGCAAGACCATGGGTTCAAATCCCAACACCAAACAAAAGCTTCAGGGAAATCCATGCCTCTGTCACAGAGACTAGGCCACTTGTCCACATTCACGTATTTGGAGTTCAAAGCCAGACCTGCTGATTGATGGGTTGCTATCTCAACTTTACGTCCTTCCCCCTGTCACCAAGTCCCAAGGGGTCTCCTCTTCTTCTGTCTTCATTCTGTTCAGTTAGCCGGTGGCCTTCTGTCTGTGAATTGTATAATGACCTCTCAGGCTGAGTCACACTCCCTGCAAATCTGATCCCTGTCACTGTTTTTATTTTATTTATTTATTTTTGTTGGTCATAGGGCTTGAACTCTGGGCCTGAGCACTGTCCCTCAGCTCTTCAGCTCAAGGAGAGCACTCTACCACTGAGCCACAGCGCCACTTCCAGTTTTCTGGTGGTTTATTGGTGATAAGTTTCACGGCCTTTCCTGCCCAGGCTGGCTTTGAACTGTGATCCTCAGATCTTGGCTCCTGAGTAGCTAGGATTACAGGCATGAGCCACCAGTGCCTGGCTGGCTCCTGTCACTATTTTTGCTTAAACTCTTCATTTGGTATCCCCAGGCTTGATGGTCTCTGCATACCCACAATGCACAGCGTGCTGGTCACAGCCCTGCTTAGCACTCTGGTCTAGAAATTCTCACACTTTCACAAGTACCTTAAGGGCATGTTGTAAAATGGAACCTGGCCCACCATAAGGATCTTAGAGAGTTCGAATTCTAACACATCCCCTGGTGTGCTGCTCAGGGTGGGAACTTCAGCCTGCTGGGAGCCTGGTGGAAGATTCTGGAAGAAGCATGCTGTTTCAGGCTTTGATCCTTGTGCATAAGCTGGCGTGTCTTCTGGTGAGGGTCTGTCACTGCCTTCCCTTTAAAATACATTTCCTTACTTCCCAGGAAGCTTCCTCTGCCCGCTCTCCATCCCATGGCCTCTGTGTTTCTATGGCAACCCTTCTGTGACTCTGGGAAGGCTCCATTCACTGCACTTGAGGTGGCTGCATTTATGCCAACCATTAGCTCTTTAAGGAAGGAAATCATCTGTGGGCTCATTCACCTTTCTACCCTTGGCACCTAGCACAGTGCCTGATGTCTACTGAAGATACTCATTAAAGAAATCGAATGTTATAATCCTACTAGTGCTTTCAAAAAGAGTAATCCTATTCTGCCTTTTATCCCAATTAACTCATGCCTAACTCATGTATTTTTTTTTTTGGTCAAGATATTTCAACAGGAAAGCTGTGCATCTGAGAATACTCAACTTTCAAAGATGCCATTAGCAAGCCCCGCTCCTCTTGGCTGTTTAATGTAAACAGCTAGAGCATATTCCCACAAAGGCTGATGTGTGTCTACAGATAACTTGTTTCTCATGCCTGTACTTGAAAATCCTTCCTTCCTCAGTCTTCAGCATCAGGACGGCCCTCTGCGTATTTCAGCCTTGGCTGTCTCTAATCAGGGGGTTACAGATAGAAGAGCCCCGGCAGGGTGAGCCTTCTTTTTCTGAGACAAGCAAAGATTAGTGGCCTGTACATGTGAAGCCTCCATGTTTCCATCCAAGAGTGGATAGCTAATCTTTCATGTTCCTCTTTACGTGCCTGCATTGCTTGGGTGATTTCCAAGAATATCAGTTTATTGCTCGCATAGTCCTCCCCTTTTCTTTCCCTTCACATCTCAGATGACTAGTTCTTGCCAAAATGTCAACCCCAAACTCTTCACAAAGGAGTTTCCAAACAAGACTGTCCCTGATGGCGGATGTTTCTTTAAAGGGTACCCTGGCCTTCCTCCTTGTGCTGCAAGGGCAAAGAAAACTCATCCTTTTAGGGGGGAAACAAGAGGAAAGGATACAGGTCTGTAAGGCTTGGGGACCTCCAAAAGGGAAGCTTTCCTGTGAGATACGGTTTCAGGATTCATTCCTCAGAATCAAGCTGTTTTGCATTCTGCTGCCATAATTCAACAAGCAAGCACAGATCTGCTCTTCCCTTCAGATGGCATGTGGCTGAATTATACACAGTCACTCACACACCAAGTAACAGGAACACCTCAGAACAGCTGTTGCTTCTACCCAGTTGGAAAAGGAACCACCCCCTCTGCCAGGACACCATGAGTGCCAGCACCATTGCTTTGGGGGCCTGCCTCTGAATGGTTTGGAGTTCACAGTGAGCTTGCAGAGAACAAACCATGAGGACCTTAATCTGTTCCCCTATTTATGTCTTAGATCCTTTAGGTTGCAAGCAACAGAAGGCTCCCAGAGTAGCTGCAGCTGAGAGGGTTCCTGACAATAGAAATCCTAGGGCATTGCATGGCGTACCCTATCAGGGAGTGCAGCCTGAAAGAGCCAGAAGTAGCCAAGAACACGACTTATTCTCGGTCGCTCTTTGCTCTCCATGTCTGAACACTCTTCCTACAATCTTCCCATCTCTTCTGTCCTATGGAAACGGAGGCCACCAGGATCTACTGTATCCAATTCCAGACTCCTAGGAACCGGGCTATGTGATTCAGCCTGGTGTTGGATGAATAGCTAGCTTTTTTTGATTCAGGATTCAGGAAGTGGACTGCAGGGACCACCCCCAGTGGGTGGGGCAATTTCCAGGGAGGGAAATATAGACTGAGAAGAGTAACGGTTATAACGGATATCCCGCATTCTTTCAGAAAGATTCCACAACAGGACGGGTATAACGGTCCAGAAGCAAAAGTGGTAAAGTTAGTCTACCCGTGAGCCCCGATAAGGGAAAAACTTTTCATGCATAATTGCAAAACTAGTGGATTTCAAGACTTTTGAAGCACACACTCAGAACTCACGAACCAGAATTGCTCTGGAAGGGAATCAAAGTGTGTTTGTTTTGAGTGTGCAGGGATACTTACATATTCCATCCTGGCAGTCTCAGAGGAAAGAATTAGGCTGAGGGCAGATGTGTCTGCTTTGCGTGGGTGCACACACCTGTTAACACAGCCCCCGACATTCTTACAGTAGGCCACAGTGGGACACAGTCGGACAGAGTGCCCTCTAAACAAGGGCCCTTCCTGCCAGTGATAAGGAAGTTCAGAGAGAAGAGTGTCTGAGTTCTTTTTGTCTCAGAGGAGACGCCACAGTTCTTACCGTGGCCTGTGAAGCCCACCGCAGCCTGAGTTCTTTCCCACCATCTTATGTTCTCCATCTGGTCCTGCCTCTGCCACAGGGCCCAGGACAAACTACTCACTTTGCTTGGGCCCCCCATTCCCCTGACATCTGCCAATCAGCCTGCCTGCCTGCCTGCCTCCCTCCCTCCCTCCCTCCTTCCTTCCTTCCTCCCTCCTTCCTTCCTTCCTCCCTTCCTCCCTTCCTTCCTCCCTCCCTCCCTGCCTCCTTGCTTCCCTGCCTTCTTGCCTTCCT
The DNA here is from genome assembly GCF_019054845.1 of Dipodomys spectabilis. Lineage (NCBI taxonomy): Eukaryota > Metazoa > Chordata > Mammalia > Rodentia > Heteromyidae > Dipodomys > Dipodomys spectabilis. Next base: position 8,163,209 of record NW_024870974.1, read on the forward strand.
GACTTCCTTCCCTTCATTTCCCTCCCTCCCTCTCTGCCTCCCTGCCTCCCTGCCTGCCTTCCCTTCCTTCCTTCCTTCCTTCCTTCCTTCCTTCCTTCCTTCCTTCCTTCCTTCCTTCCTTCCTTCCTTCCTTCCTTCCTTCCTTTTTCCTTCCTTCCTTCTTTCCTTCCTCCCTCCCTCCCCCCCCCCCCCTTTCTTTCTTTGTCATGGGGCTTATACTCAGGGCCTGAGCGCTGTCTTTGAGCTCTTTTTGCTCAAGGCACTGCCACTTTGAGCCACAGTGAACTTAACAGTTTTCTGGGGGGTTATTGGAGATGAGAGTCTCACGGACTTTCCTGCCTGGGCTGGCTTTGAACCGTGATCCTCAGCTCTCAGCCTCTTGAGTAGCTAGGATGACAGGCGTGAGCCCCCGGTGCCTGGCTCCTGTCTTTTCTTTTTTTTCAGGTTTTTAATCATCAGTATTCATTGCACCCACAGTCTCCATCATGGTGTCTTGGCCATGCTCAGAACCATCGTCCAGTGCTTTTACCCTCTCCACCAGCTGTGTGCTGCTGATCAACACTTGTCTTAAACCTTTATGCCAACTTCATTGTCCATCCTTCCTTCCAATCGCCTCTTCCCTCATCCTCCTACACCATCCCATAGTTAGAATCATGTTCTGATGTGTTGCTTGCTTGATGGAGACTTTCCTTGCCCCTTGGTACTTTCACGTTGCTTTGTACTTTCTATGTCTCTCCTTTCATCTCATTCTCTCTCTGCACTTGACGACTAGCGTGTCAACTCCAGAAGAGCAGAATTTTAGTCTGTGTGATTTCCTGATTGACCTAAACCCTTAGATGGCTGCTGTCATGTGAAGGAAGAGCCTTTCCATGATCTTAGAGCCAGAAAAGGGTGGAGTTGGAGATCAGCAGGCAAAGTATGCTCAGGCCCCACTGAAAACCGTGTTAGCAGCAAACATCGACCAGGCCTGGATGAGGAATGCCTTCTTCTGAAATCTTTAGCTGCCCTGCCCTTTTATCATGGGGATTCAGGACAGTGTGTATAACAAATGAGGACACCAGGACCCAGTGGCAAAAGCAGGATTGACTTTGTGTGCATTGAATTTTCCACCAGCCCACGCTTACTTCTTTGATATAGCCATATCCCCATTGGGGATAACTGAAATTAGTTGCTGTTCTGTCATGACGTGTATTTTATTAGTGTTTAGCACACTAGTGTGGATTGTGCCACCAGTCTCCCAGAACTGGCGTTTGTCAGAGTGCAGAATCAGAACGTAGCTAAGAAAAAGTCCATGAGCCCCTCTTTGTGCCAGTACTGGGGCTTGAACTCAGGGCCTCAACCTGTCGCTTACTTTTCCACTCACAGTGCAGCATTTAGTTCCAACTTTTTTTCTTCTTCTGTCGGTTATGGGGCTTGAACTCGCCTGGGCACTGTCCCTGAGCTGTTCAGCTCAAGGCAAGCACTCTACCACTGGAGCCATAGTGCCACTTCCGGTTTTCTGGTGGTTAATTGGAGATAAGAGTCTCATGGACTTTCCTTCCTGGGCTGGCTTTGAACCATGATGTTAGATCTCAGCCTCCTGAGTAGCTAGGATTACAGGCATAAGCCACCAACATCTGGCTAGTTCCAACTTTTTGATGGTTCGTTGGAGATAAGAGTCTCAGATTTGTCTGCCTGGGTAGGCCTCAAACTGCGATCCTTCAGATGTCAGCCTCCTGTAGTAGCTAGGATTTCGAGTATGAGCCACCAGTGCTGGGCACCTCTTTTCTTGATTATCTTTCAGAACTCTCACTTAAGAACTCTGGGTTCGCTTGCTCAAATCTTACAACCTTCCTGGACCTTAGCTGCTTCTTCTGTGTAACACCATTGGGCAGGTTTTACTTTGGACTCTGATTATTTGATTATAATTACTTTCTTACTGGTCTGTGAGATCACTGTAGGCGATGAGTGGTCTCTCAAGCTGACTTGGAAGAATTCTTCCGCCTGGGAAGGGGACCAGATGTGCCTTTTTAGAACTCAGCCCCTCTCCTGGGCCGTTTTCTCCCCAGCTGTGCTGGCCCTTGTTCTGCCTAGTCTGGCAACTTCCATCCGCACATCACCTACTGCTCCCACTGACAGCGACTATCCCACGCCATAGAAACATACCTCTCAGGATCCCATACTCAAAGAGCAGTTTAGAGCCTTTGGGTGAGTTCATTACATTTCCCTATCCCTGAGCAGGTTCCACAGACAGTTTATACACACTAGGAGAGCACAGGTAAGAGCATCCCCAGTCTGAAACCTGACACTCTTTGGGTGCTAATTGATGCCAAAAAGGTTTGGAGTTTTGTATTCTATACATGCCAGCAGTAAAGTCTATGGAAATATTCCTGTGAAATCTGAAAGCCTTCAGATCCTGTGCATTTTGGATAAAAGACAGTCAACCTGTACTTTACGTGTGTGCGCATGTGTATTGTCTGTACACGTGTTTGTGTGTGTGCCAGCCACACACACAGCTTGAACTTCAGGGCTGGATGCGGCCCCTTAGCTTTTTTACTTGAGGCTGGCACTTTACCACTTGAGCCACAGCTCTGCGTTCTGCTTTTTGGTAGTTAATTGGAAATAAGAGTCTCATAGACTTTCCTGCCCAGGGTGGCTTCTAATCATGATCCTCATTCTCATACCTAGCTGAGTAGCTAGAATTACAGGCATGAGCCACCAGGACCTGCCATGTACTATGATACTTTGAGCTTGGGCTAAGAAGTCTGATTTCCTGAGCAACTCAAATAAGGTATCTGCCTGTGTGTTCTTGGGAGAAATACATGCTATTTCTAAGCATGGTTTCTCATCTGTAAATTGATGTTAATAAGTGTATGGGATTGCTGTGTTCAGATTCTCCTTATTATTCAATATAATGCAAGTGGCAAATGTAATTTACGTTTTCCAATGGTAAAAGGAAAAATGAAACAGGTGAAATTAATTATAATATTTAATTGATAGATCTGATAAATTCTCCAATAAGTTTGAAATATTACCATTTTAACATGGAATAAACAACAAAACAACCATTAATGAGTTATTTATATTCTTTTGAGTCATACTACATCTTCAGGTCCAGTGTGCTCTTAACTCCTGGCATTTCAACTCTAACTAGCTGCATTTCACGTGCTCCATAGCTTGGGTTTCCCACACTGGAGAGTAGTCCTGTTGGAACTCACACATCTTCAAAACAGAACCTTAGACTGGGTGCTGGTGGCTCATACCTGTAATCCTAGCTATTCAGTAGGCTGAGATCTGAGAATCATGGTTCAAAACCAGCCCAGGCTAAAAAATAAAGTCCATGTGACTCTTAACCAGCAAAAAGCAGGAGATGAGTTTGACTGAAGTGGTAGAGCATCAGCCTTGAGTGAAAAGACTTAGGGACAGAACCCAGGTCCTGAGTTCAAGCCCTAGTACTGGTGCGCGCATGCACACACACACACACACACACACACACACACACACACACACACACACATATACACACACACTAAAACAAGAACCCCAGAACTTTAGGGCCGGGTTGTAGCTCAGTGGTACGGCACTTGCCTAGTGATGTCTGAAGTCCTGGGTTGCATCCCAAACAATGAATAGAACAAAACCAGCACCTTCACTCAGATTTAATATTCAGCCACGGTTGGCAAAATGATTGTTATTCGGCATCAAAAAAATGGGGTGCAGAAACATTTGTAGTGCACATTTGCATCTGTTGCCTTGTGGGGAAATGTCTTGGATTTGGTTTTGATTCTGTCTCAAGAGGAGAGAAAGCTGCTCTTCGGCTGTTCCCTGTAAATCGGCCTCTCCGGGTTTCACAATGAGGTCAGTGTGGTGGTTTATGGGCTTTTCTTCAGGACGAGGGAAAGGAGACTGCATGTGCTTCAAGTGCTGCGTGCCTGTCTGTTTCTTGGCTCTTGTCTGTTTAATTATTTGAAGCTGGAACGACTTGATTTTAAAACAAAACATATGGGCTGGAGAGTAATTGGGAGGGCGTCCGCTGTGATGCAGCGCTGAAGGCATGTATGCCGGAGTCCCTGCTCCACCTTGCTCTTTCTGCTGGCTCTAGGTACGGATGCGTAGCCTAACTTCAAGTTGCGCTCTCTTTCCAAGTTCCTTAAACCCTTTTGGAAAGGCGCAGCCAGAGCAGGAAATGGTGATTGTAAAGGGAAATCATCTCTAGGTCTTTTTTTGACATCTGTATTTTTAGTTTATTTTTGTTAACCTGCTCTTCTTTGTGGAAAACCAGTGGTTGGTCTCCAAGCGATTTGGTATGATTTGTGAAAGCAAAATGTGTTTTGCAAAGTGCCAAGAGGAGAGAGAATTTTATGTAAAGAGGAAAAAAAAATTGACCCTCCGCCTTACCGTTCTTCCTTCTATGGGATTCTAGCGCTTTTGTATCCCCCCAGCCCTTTTTGCTTTAGTTTATTTTCCAGGTAGAGTTCTATGATCTTTGCTTTTTGTATGGGGCTGGTCTAGGACTGTGAATTGTATATCTCTACCTCCCCTGGAACTGGGATTACAGGCAAGTTTACCACAACTGGCTTCTTTTTTGACATAAGGTCTGACTTGTCCCCCACCCCCCAGTTTGGCCTTGAATCATGGTCCTCCTCTCTATGCCTCCCATGATGCTGGGATTATAGGCCACTGTGCCTTGTTCTACAACCGTTGAACACATGAGTTTTGTCTCTTTTACCTCTTCAACTTCTCCTTTTCTTGCTAGGGGCAGGAGATATGATGTCCTGATTATATCCTGTATAATTCGAACCTGAATGCCACAGGTTTTTTCTTGGGGGATGGATGCCTTTGTTAAACAAATCTTTACGCCCTCACTTAGTGATCATGTGCCAAGAAACAAGTTCTCAAAACTCTCTGAGCCTCATTTCCTACTTTCTTAAAAAAGGGGTAACAATCATGCCTATTTCAAAGTAAAGTTGTTGTGCAAAACTTTATTCTTTAATTGTTATCCTTCTTATTACTTTTAAGCAGTGGTACAAAGCCGTCGGGAGGGATGGATGAGAATGTTGGAAGGGGTGATATTAAACAAGATATGCTGTACTCATAAGCCGAATGTTGGGTTGTAGTCCCTTTGTTGTGAAAACTTTCAAAGAGACATTGCCAACAAACTTCTGAGCACCGTGCATGGTATGTAGTAAACACAAGAACTTTACAATTGTGTGGGGCCTCCGCAGTAACACACATACTCTCTTCAACAACAAGAGAGATTGTTAGCCACAGTGGCCTATGCCATCCACCCCACCCAGAGAACCTTCGCACAGGTGTCTAGGAAGAGCTTTAGCACTGGAAATCACATGAGATGAGAACTGGGAACATGAGAAGGTCTGAGCCTGAATGCCGGTGCCTCACTTGTCAGTTTCCCAGCGTCTGTAAACATGACTAATCTGCTGCGTTGTTTTGGTTTTGTGCTTTGCTTGTGTTGTTGTTTGGGGTCTGGAAAGTCATGTGAAATCTTATTCTGGTCAGTGTAGTGGAAAGGCAGGTCACAGTGTTGCTGTCAAGACGTTGAATACAAAAAATCTTTAACTTGGAAGACAGATGTGCCCGTACACCCCCGCCCCCCCAAACTCCATAGGGACAAGGGTGGGGAGAATGGAGTGGGTTTTTGCCAAACCAAAGACATAATGAAGCTCTTCTATACCCAGGTGCAGAACGGATCACGTGCTGTTGTCAGGGAAGTTCTGTTTGTTGAAAACACCACATCTCAGAGTGGTTAGTTGGCTTTCTTAGTCCCTTCTGTAACTGTTCTAGCCATTTTCCCAGCCCTGCTTGGATTTACTTATTTGTTTGTTTACATACTATTGTGCCAGTACTGGGCCTTGAACTCAGAATCTGGGAGCTGTCTCTTAGCTTTTTTACTCAAGGCTAATGCTATACCATTTGAGCCACAGCTCCACTTCCTGCTGTTAACTGGAGATAAGAGTCTCATGGACTTTCCTGTCTGGGCTGGCTTTGAACCATGATCCTCAGATCTCAGCCTTCTGAGTAGCTAGGATTACCAGCCCCTAGCCCCTGCTTGGATTTATTATGGGTTAATCCATCAGGGACTCCTTGTAGTGCATGGTAAGAACCTGGCCAGATAAATGGTTTTCAGCTTTCCCTGCAACTGTAAAGAATAAATAACCACCCTCCCTCTCGTGGTCTCTGCACATGCTCTCAGTGGACAGCTTTTCTGACATTTAACTTAATCAAGATGTTAGCAAAGTAAACAGTATGGGCTCTTGCCTCCAGACTGAAGCTGCTGTCACTCTGCCCACCTGCCCTTCACTTCAGTGTTTGCAAAGGAGATTCAGACTTGCTCTTGAAAGAGATGAGGTGTAGGATCTACTTTCCTCCATGGCCAGCCATGCCCTCATTATTTGGCTCTCAGTGAGTGAACAGTTCTATACCATGTATCTCAATCGATGTCTCAGGAGATATGCTATCATTTGAAGGACTATCAAGGGAACGGAATCAACTATAGTGTGAGATACCATCATATTAAAACATGGCCAAATTTGGGGCTGGGAAGGTGGCTCAGTGGCAGAATGTTTGTCTTGCCATGCATGAGGCCCTGGGTTCAATTCCTCAGCACCACATAAGCAGAAAAAGCCAGAAGTGGGGCTGATGCTCAAGTGGTAGAGCACTAGTCTACAACTGAAGAGCTGGGGGACAGCGCCCAGACCCAGAGTTCAGGCCCCTCAACCAACAACAACAACAAAAAGTCCAGATTTAAGAGATGTTAAAAATGTAAAGGAGAACCGGGCGCTGGTGGCTCACACTTATAATTGTACTTACACAAGAGGCTGAGATCTGAGGATTGAGGCTCAAAGCCAGCGCCCGGCAGGAAACTCGGTGAGACTCATCTCCAATTAAACATCAGAATACCGAAAGTGGAGCTGTGGCTCAAGTGGTAGAGCACTAGCCTTGAGGAAAAAGAGCTCAGGGACAGTGCCCAGGTCCTGAGTTCAAGCCCCACGGCCAACTTTAAAAAAAAAAAAAATTGTAAAGGTAAAACAGATGGGATCAGTGAAAGTTCATTAAAATGTCTTTTTCTCAGTCATCAACTGCTCTGTCCTGTCCCCCACGTCATCCATGCAGCTAATTGGCAGAGGGTAGGCTAGGTAGGCAAGGATGGCTTGAGCCCCTGCAGGGCTGAGTGTTTGTTCAGGCCTGCCAGTTGAGGCATGAAGTGAGAACACTGAGGGTTCATTAGCAAGAAGGAAAAGTTCTCTGCACTGTAACTTAAGTTTCTGGCAAACAAGAATCTAGGATGTTCTTTGGATCACAATGAACTTCATAAGACGCTTGGTCCTTTTGGTTTTGTACTCATACTGGAGCTTGAGGTCAGGGCCCGGGAGCTGTCCCATTGCTTTTTCACTCAAAGTTGACACTCTACCATTGAGCCACAGCTCCACTTTTGGCTTTTTGGTGGTTAACAGGAGAAAAGAGTCTCATGAACTTTCTCCTGCCCAGGCAGGTTTTGAACCTCAATCTTCAGATCTCAGCCTTTTGAGTAGCTAGGACTTATAGGCATGAGCAGCTGGTCCCTGCTTCTTGCTCCTCTTGAAGGAGTGAGGGAGAGTTTGCTGAGGGACATGGGGCTCCTGTACCCCCTCTTAACCTCTTCAAAATGCACAGCCTGTGTGTCCATTTGCTAATGATCGCTGGAGCCACTCACTTCCTACTCTTCTACCTTCAAAGGCATCCTGCATCCTGCATTATCAATAACTTTTCATTTCACTCAGGATTCTACTGGATTAATGTTCTTCATAATTTGAATGGCTTCTCAGCACCCTAGTGTCTCCAATCCTCCTTAGTTCTGTAATAAGTTTAGGTGGAGCGGTTATGATAGTTCTCTTCCTCTAAAAGATACTTTGAGGGCTGGGATGGAGCCCAGTGCCAAAGTGCTTGCCTAGCAAATGTAACGTCATGGGTTTGATCCCCAGTACCAAGAGAAAAGACAAGAAAAAAATACAGTTAAAAGATGATTTGGGGGTTTTAGAAAAAGCTGCTTCCCAGGTAGGTAAAATGACAAGAGTTCATTGAAATCTTTCTTTTGTCTATGTATAAAAACTATGGTGTTTAGCTTATACTTACACCGCTTTCTTTTTTTCTTTTAGTTTTTGGGAATAACATTTCTTGGAATTGGACTGTGGGCGTGGAATGAAAAAGTAAGTTGAACATCACAAACACGTGTGTGTTGGTCCACAGCTGTATGTATGTCTCTTTTTGCCTTTGACCACCTCAGGGGGAAAAGAAACATGGATCTTTTCATGAAGATTGTGTTCTTGGAAATTAAATGTGGGGTTCTAAAGGACTTTAGAATTCTAAAGAACTGTGGAATTCTAAACTGTCTAAACAGGTCTGAAAACAGTAACAATATTCATTACCACAGAGAATGTGGTTGGAATTTGATGAGTTAGCTAGAGATCTATATTTTTAGTGATATTTCCTCACTCAGGCCCAAGAATTTCAGTAATGCTTATAAAGATCATACACCTGTTTTGTTGTGTGTGTGTGTGGGGGGGGGGTATCTCCACTTTGGAAGATAATTCAAGCCATAATAAATATATTTTGTATAGTACATTATCTTTTAGCCTGCTAGACATAGCATAAAGGAAGCCAGACATACATTCATGTTTGAATACCAGGTAAATGCCCCCTTCATGCTAATTGTAAGTACTAAGAAACATTCAAGACAGGTGGGTGGAAGGGGTAGTATTGATCAAGATGCATTGTACTGATAAACTGATCAGTTGCATGGTAACCCCTTTGTACAACTACTTAAAGATCATTAAAAAAATATTTTTTTAAAAAAGAGAAATATCTCAGGCCCAACATGTTGGCTATTCAATATGCCTCTATGCATGTGAGAATTGAGGACCCAGAAAGCCCCAGGGCAAAAGCGTGAGACCCTATCTGAAAAATAACTTTAAAAAATGGCTGGAGGCATGTCTCAGGTGATAGGGCTTCTGTTTTGCAAGCAAAGTGGCTGGTCCAAACATTGTTGTAAAAGGAAACATCTGGAAATATGGGGTAGCATATCTAAGTTACAGTGATGAGCTGATGTGAGCAGTTTCTGTTCTGAGGGACACCCTAAAGAGATGGACACCTTGTATTCATACCTCCACTACACTTCTTTGCCTTAGCTTTTAGGTTTTGTTTTGTTTTGTTTTTTTAAATCCTGTTCACTTTCTCTGCTGGAATTCAAAAGTGACTAGAAGCTTCTTTTTGCTTCCTTGTTTGGAAGTAGAATTTCCTGCAGTATTTTTAGTCTCTCCAGGTATTTGGCCACAGGGTAAAGTCTCACTGTTTCCCACCTTGAAAGAGTGAGTGTTTGGTTTGGGTAAAAGTTCCAGTAAACTAAGAGGTCAGCTTAGCTTTTCCCAGAAGCCCATTCCCTTATCTCTGGAGCCTGCACCCTCCTGAGCAAAAGTCCTTTCATGTGATAAATGTTCTGAGGGCCATAATGTGTAAACTGTAAAGAGAGAGAAACTAAGACGGTCCATTAAACCAACAAACAAAAACAACGACCAAAAAAACCCCCTTCAGATCCTAGTGGGGATTTCTAAAATTATGTTCAGATAAACCACATAAAACAAAACGCCAAGTAAATCTTGAGCTTTGAATAGGTGCCATTAGCTGAGTAACTAAGTCCGTGGCAGAGCACCTTGTACTTTACAAGGCCCTGGGTTTGATCCCCAACATCGTAGAAAAAGAAAAGGACATGTGGTACTCCCTAGTTACTTACAAACTACTTCTATAACATTGATGAAAAATAAGCTTCCCTAGAAAGCCTGCAGCCTTTTGAAGCAGGACGCGATTCTGTATGGCATAAGACAAATTAAGTTCCCAAAACAGAGATATTTTTTTTCTCCAGAAACTTTTACACTGAACGCTAATCTCTGGGATTATGATTAGCTCTTGTCTCATCCTGGTTAAGCTTGGGGATTTGTATTGGTGGAATCTCAGAAATTTCCCTTTTAGAAACTCTCCGCTTGGTTAACTGCCAGATAGCACAGCTTTTTAGAACTCTTTTAGTAAAAGTCCATTTCTCTCAGCTTTGAAGAAGATGCTAGAAGGCATTAAATGAATTAATCGTCTATTTTAGCAATAAATAGACATTTGGTCATTTGAAAGGTTTTTGGTTATTTTTCCCCTCTTTTTGAAGTACAATTAACATCTTGTTATTTCATGGGCTGCCTCAAATGTCTCTGATAAAAAATGCATACTTCTAAAATGCGCGATGTGTCACAAATATCAAGGGTAAGGGGCTGATAGTGCTGGGAGGGAAATGGACAGGCCCTTTTTCTTGATGGCTGCTGATAGTAAATAGACCAGCTCTCAAAAGATAGCTGATCTGACCTGGCCAAGATCATCCAGTTACTGTTTAGTAGAATGCCATGAGCAAGGGAAGTAAAGAAGGGGTTCAGCCATGAGACCACCTAGCTTGGGGAGCCCTGGCCCTAGTCATAGAATACAGCCAGTACATGGTGTAGGCATACATACAGCTAGCATGGCGTAATGGCCTCTGAGCTGGTCTGGACTTAAATAGGGTCAGATTAGGGGGCAAGGTCATAAGGAGCTTGAGAGTTCATGACCCAAGACTGACAAGTCAGGTGACCTATTGTCAGAGTCCCCGCCCCTGCCTCTAGGAATCCAGGCACACGTATCCATTGGGAGGTGGGACTTCCCTCCCTCTACCATGAAACAAGATGGTGCCAGTTAAACCCAATACCCTATCATCTACCATGTGGCCAAGATGGTGCCTGCCAGATCCAGCTTCCCTACTTCAAGGTCTGGCAAGAAACATTAAATATAGGGTCAAGCTTCTTAGAGAGTAGGAGGAGAGTGAGTTTCTTTTCAATGGAGTTGTTGGCAGTGACCTCTCTGAGATGTGACCCATGAGGTAGGGATCTGGGTAAAGTGAGAGAGATCTATAATGATTACATTCCAGGAAGAGGGAGTAAAATGTGTCCTGCTTGTGAATCAGGAAGTTCCTAGACTAAGATGTGTGGCTGTTTACTTTAAAGAACACTTGAAAGTCAAATCCTTGAACTAGGAACATGGACGGGAGGGATGGATTTCCTTAATAGCTCTGGCTTTAACATATGTGTGTGGCCTACACACAGAGCGCTGGAAGCGGAAGTCATTGCGCCTTGCAACTACTAGCAATCACTTTTACAGAGCCCTCGTTGAATATTAGAAACCATTGTTAAGTAATTTTTATCTAAATTTGAAATAAATAGATCTTGAAGATGCAATTGCTGACCGTCTCTAGTGCAGCTGGAGTTTTTGCAGCGATCGTAGGATCTGCTGTGTGGAAGGATCATTGGCAATTCTGTAGCATCGAATCCTTCTGTAATATCCCCTGCAGCCTCAGCCCTAGTGAACTCGGTCATTCAAGTAGCATTTATTGAGCACATAGCCTGTGATAGGCCTTGTACTGGTCTGGAAGACAAAGATGAACCAACATAATTCAGTCCTTGTGAATTTACCTGGTCATAGAAAGGATCGTATATGCATTTTATGTGTATATGCATATACGCATGTGTGAATATATGCATATTTACATAAAATGCTTACATTCACTAATATATCGCAGTAAATCTAGTCGAGTGAGTTTGTGTTTCAGTTGTCTCTTTGGGTTGCTCTCCCTGTTGAAAAACGTTCAGCACATTAGAATTGTGTACCATGAATTTTCACTCGTGAGTTCTGAGTCTTTCCCATTGCATCCCACAGAATAAGTCTTTCCACATGTGAGTATTTTAAGGTGGTGGTCTGTTTCCTTTGGAGTTTCCAGGCTAAACATCCTCCCACTGGGTGGTCCTCATAGGCTGTGGGCGGGAGATGCTTCACCATCCTGGTGGTTCTCTTTTGACAGAACGCATGGGAGCCATAGAAAGTATGAGCGGGCTGTGTGCCTTCTCCCCCGATTGAAGATGCCTTGACACCCACAGTCAATCACTAAGTGCATGGTTCACTGAAAATCCTATCTTTAGTCACCAGCCAGGCTGCTTTCCCTCATCCACCTCACGTCCGGCTGATTTTCTGAGTCAAATGCAAGACTGCGTATTTGCCCAGTGGTCTGTCAGGCCATCTCTCCACCCTCTGCGATTACTCTAGAGCCTGACCCTGTCATCTGCCAGACTCCCTTCTCCCCTCTGTGTGGCTTCGGCTGTCTATATCGATCAGACTCCTCCTTGTAAATCAGGCCTGCCTTTAGCTCTTGCCTGACCCCTTACCCGCCATGAATATGAAGTTAAAATTCAGTAGGTGTGTAGCAGATCCTGGGGTAGTGTATTTGAATAAGCTCCCATCATTCACATGGCAATTACACTTGGTACCACTGCTAAAAGCCCCTGATAGGGTGAGCAGGCCAAGGACAGACTCCAGTGATGGGTCACTAGATTTCTTTGGGAACTGACACTCATTCACTTAGGTATTTCCATGATTTGGCCTGGCAGTTTCCAGTCCATCTGGTTTTGCATGAGAATGTCTTCCTGCATCCTTTCGTGTAGATAAACTGTATCCTTCATGGGTTTTTGGTTTGTTTTTCCCATTAACCAGTTTTGGGACCTAGTTGAACCTGACAATTGCTTATTGATCCCAATCTGGGTCCTAGAGCCTGGAAGGTCATTTCCTTAGGTGCCTTTCCAGTAGAACGAAGCTCAGGCTTGTGTTCCAAGAGCTCACACATACCTGCTTTTCCTATTGCACAACGCTGCTAGCATCTCAGACCTCTAAATTGGGGGAGAGCGGATCTCAGCCTAGTTGAGATCCTAGGGGACCTGTGCCCCTAGTATCATTCCTGCCTTCTAAATTCATATCTTGATTCTGACCCCCATTGGAATTCCAGATTGGTTGTACACCCAGTTGCCCACCACATGATGAGAATTAACATAAGATGAAAAGGAACATATCCAAGACAATCCTCCAGGTCCCCCCACTCCCCAGCAACCCTGCTCTTCTGAGATGGCATCTAGCTCCTTCCGCCTGCTCAGGTCATCTTGACACCTTCTTTCTTTTCTTCTAGGCCCACTTTCACTCAGTCAGCAGATGCTAGACTTGTTTCCTGTGTGCACCTCCACTCTTCCACCTTGAGCTCACCATCCGTGTTGGCCTTCCTGCCTTTGCGTGACGCCTTCCAATTATTGATTCCGCACTGCCTCTGCTCTTGTACCCCAGTCCTAGCCCAGGCCTGTCTGCAAGCTGTGGCTACAGTCCTTGCCTTTTAAACATATAAGGCAGATTGTGTCGCTCCTTGCTCCAGACCCCCCAGTGAGCTTGTCATCTCACTCAGAGCCGTGGTGGGGGCCGTGCCCTCGTCTCCCACATCGCTTTCTCTCCTATGCACAGCCCCCGACTCGCCATCTTGCCAGCATTCCACCACCCCAGGGCCTTTTAGCCATACTTCCAGTGCCTAAGCCACTCTTGTCCCGAGACCCGGATTCATACTTTCCTTCCTGGTCTGCCCAGGGCCACCCTGTCCATCAGCATTCCAGTGTATTCCAGGCTCCTTCCTCACCTGTCCCCAGCCCTTCTTTCCCTGTTCCTTTGTGTTTTTATACCTCAAAGGACTATTATTTATGCTCTTAAAAATAGATTGTCCATCTGGGCACCGATGCCTCATGCCTGTAATTCTTCTCAGGAGGCTGAGATCAGAGGATTGCAGTTCGAAGCCAGCCCAGTCAGGAAAGTCCATGAGGCTCTTATCTCCAATTAACCACCCAAAAGCTGGAAGTGGAGATGTGGCTCAAGTGGTAGAGCAGTAGCCTTGAGCAAAAAGAGCTCAGGGATAGCACTCAGGCCCTGAGTTCAAGCCCCAGGACTGGCAAACACCACACACACACACATACACACACACACACACACACACACACACACACACACACGTGTGTACACAATGGATTGCCTGTCTCTCCTCATGAGGAAGCCAGTTCAATGACATTACAGTTTTGACTTCCTTTAGGCTGTAAGGCCTAGGACATTAAGTGATACATGTTGGTGCTCAAGGAATCTTGTCTCATGCCTGTGATCCTAGTAACTTAGGAAGGGAAGGCAAGGAGGACCATAAGTTGAAGGCCAGCCTAGATTATGTAGTGAGACTCTGTCTCGAAAACTAAAAAATTTAAAAAGAGAGATATTGAAATGAAGTCATCAAACAAGTGATAACAGCACCCTTTTGAACCCTGGCTGTTTTATGAGTCCATCATTGAGTTATACATTGAGTATGCAAGTATACAACTGCATCATTGAGTTACACGAGCCCTAGATGTCTAGGAAGCTGTCTACTGACACTTCTTGTAGATAACAAGAGGTCACCTGACATCTGGTTTGTTGCTGATGTCTGAAGGGAGTGATACAATGTTAGAAATAGCAAATTCACAAATTCCGGCTGTCAGGAAAGAGCTATCTATTTCTGGCATAAAAGTCGGAATGTGTACATGATGATCTTGGTTCACAAGAAAATTTAGCTGTCCTGCTTTTATTGTTACTAACCTCTTCAGGGGGGCCAGGGGAAGAAGATGTACCACAAAGCACACAGAGGACACTGCCTGCCAGCCCTGCTGTGTTTGATGTTAGGGCTGGGAGTGGATGAGGACCCAGCCTTTTTTAGGAATAGGAACTATGCCATTCCCCAACCCTTACCATGAAGTTTGGGGTTCCCAGGGCTTACCTGTGCTGCCACTGAGCAGCCCGGAAACTCCACCAGCACAGAGGCCCCTCCTCTGTGGCCCAGCCCAGTGGGCACCCCCAAATGGTCACTGCATGGCCACAACCCATAAAAGGGCATTTGTTATCAGCTGTAAAGTGCTGCAAAGGAAAAGCAGCTCTTTCCAAAAGGGGTGTCATGTTCACTTCTGCCATCCGTGGGTCCCCTCAGGTTAGACTTTGAGAGGACGGCGGTATTATGTTCCAAAGATGGGGAAACTGAGGTGTGAAACTGGGAATCCATCCTCTCCGTAAGCCCCCTTCTTATCCTCCGCCATCAGCCTCGATTGAGTTCTGGACCACATGGTAGAAAGAAAGAACTGGTGTTCTATGCTGGTTCCAGCAGAGACAATGAGAAATTGTACCCAGATGTCTTTCTCTTTGGCCTTTCTGTGGAGGGGAAGAGTCCTGGAGGCTGTTCCCTGCCTAATGTCTGACTGAAGGGTTCATACTGGAACCCTCCAGCTGCAGATTCTTACAGTCACACATAGAGACTCACCCTGGAAGAACTTCCTGTGTTCTCCGGAAGGAAAGTCAGGGATGGTGACCTTCAGTGACCCAGAAAGCTTCTGTAGCAAAGGTCAAGTTCTCATCGCCAAAGAGAGGCAGTGGGTGGAAGTGGTTAGCCAGATGACTTGAATAGAAAAATGGGTTCCCAGCTTTGAAACCACCCCAAGTATCTCTGAGGTGCTAAAAAGACATCTGCAAGATTTCATTTTATTGACTGTTCTCCTGAATTCATCATGCAATCCCCCCAAGTTCTGTGCTGTGTCTAAAGAGCTGGAACTACAACAGTTCTTGGTCAATGTCTGGGGAAAAAATCAACCTATGGTCTGTCTTGTTCCAGTCAGCATGTCAACAAGTACATGGCTTACAAGTTCAAAAACAAAAAACTCAAGCTTGCCAGGTGCTGATAGCTCATACCTATAATCCTAGCTACTCAGGAGACTGAGATCTGAGGATCGCAGTTCAAAGCCAGCGCAGACAGAAAAGCCTGTGAGACTCCTATCTCCAGTTAACCACCAGAAAACTTCAAGTGTTTCAAAGTGGTAGAACACTAGCTTTGAGCGAAAAAGCTCAGGGACAGCACCCAAGCCCTGAGTTCAAGCCCCATGATTGACACCACCACCACCACCACCCCCAAAAAAAGAAGGAAAAGAAAACGCCAAACTTCATCTCACTTCACATTAAGGGAATGTTCTCTTTCCCCAGGCCCGCTTGCCGTGGACTTGGCTCCGTTCCTTCTTGCAGCTCCTCCCCCTACCTTAGAAGTTCTTGCTTGTTTCCTGCTAGCTAGTGCTAAATGGGCCTGAATGGGCAGCCTGAGTGCGCTCCCAGAAAGGTTAAAGGGGGTGGTGCCTTGTTTTTGGGTCTTGGGTCTCGGGTCTTGGGTCTTGGGTCTTGGTCTTGGTCTTCGTGTGTGTGTGTGTGTGTGTGTGTGTGTGTGTGTGTGTGTGTGTGTGTGTGTGTGTGTGTGTGTGTGTGTGTGTGTGTGTTCTATATGGGATAACTCAAGGCCTTTTGTACCGGGTTGGCTTTTTTTTTGCTCACAATTGGTGCTCTACTTCTTGAGCCACCCCCTCCACTCCAGCATTTTTGCTGGTTAATTGGATGGAGTGTTCCAGACTTTCCTACCCAGGCTGGCTTCTAACTGCGATCATCAGATCTCAGCCTACGAGTAGCTAGAATTATAGACATGAGTCACCGCTGTCAGGCTCTCTGATGAGTTTGTGTAGGGGCAAATTGCTTCGAGGCCTTTGGTCCAGACCTAATCTTCTTGTGGACATTGTTCCAAACCACATTTCCAGTTCTCTGAGTAGCTATGTGTCCTATCTTGTCATGGTTTCTCAATGAAGAAAGGCTTCTGTTGGCATTGTCAGTCCTCTCCTGTAGGGCCTATGTGGAGTGGTGGGTGAATCAGGGCCCGGTCTCCTAGCTCTCAGACGGTTCCATCTGGCCTGGCCTTGCTTACACATTTCCTATGCCTGCCCCTCTGTTTCTCATCCAGCAGTTGGAAGGAATGTGCTTGTATATGCAAACACAGAAGAGTCCCAGACCTCGGGGTGCATTAGTGCTATTTTTGTATTTCTTCCCTGTGTGGGTTGACAGAGAAAAAAACTGCAACTTGCCAGGTGGCACACAGAGGCTGCTCTGTGCTGGTGGTGAAGAAAACCACAGACACTCCTAAAGTTTATTGGCTTGGAAGCCTATGGGGCTTTGTTTGCCTTTTTTGTTTCTGCTTGTGCACAGAAACCTCTTGCAAGAAGAAATTGTTTCTTCACAACATATTCCTTTTTTGCAGAGCCATCAGGAGAAGCTGCTTACATGTGAGAAAGCTGCATGAATGAAGGACTGATGAGGAGATGGAGGGGGGAGGAGAGATGGGCTGATTTTCCTGTGTTCTTATGTGTTCTTACTGAGATAGACTATGTTCATCAAACCATAAGATGGCCAGATCTCATAGGATGGACAGGGTAGACATGATTGACAGCTAGTGTGCCCAGTCCTCCCCGGCAGAGAGTTGTCTTTGCTCCTGGTTGTACACCCTGCCAGGATGCTCCCACGGGTCCCCAATTGCTTTCTGCCATTTCTGACTATATCCGCTGTCTTTGTAGGTGTACCACTGTGTCCTGGTAGTTTCCATCCGCGCATGGCTTCTGCTATTTCTAGCTTTTGTTTAGTCATGTTTTCTCCCTTCCACTATTCTCTGGGTGTCTTAGATTATTTTTAGTCCCTCCCCCAAAAGAGCTGGTTAGTGTGTCCCAGTTCCTGTCACTCCCCTGGGTGCAATCAGCAGGTCAGGCCACAGCTCTCTTTAGATGGACACAGGCTGAGTAAAGTGCTTCAGAGCAAACTGGATTCTTCTCCAATGCAGTTGGGTTGAACATTCCTAAGTACTTCTAGAGCATCTGATAGCTTCCTGTAGTTCTTATGTAATAGTGATGGCGACAGTGGATTGATTGAATTCATTGTGCCAGGCACTTAGCATAGTTTCTGGATTTACTTGGATTATTTCCTTAATGTCACAGTAACTTTTATGATGTGGGTTATCATTTCACAAATGTTGAAATTGAGGCTTAGGCAGAAGGAGATCCTTGGCTCCCACAGATGGGCCAATCTGTTGTCATTCTCCAACAAGGAAGGAACCCCCTACCAAGGGAAAGGGTTGGTCAGTGGGCACTGATATCCCTACTTCCAGGATTTGGGTTAGTGACTCCACTTAATAGATGGTATTTTGGAAAAATGCAAAAACTGGGTGTAATGTGTTCGCACATAGACAAAAGTAACTGTGTGAGGCAATACATTCATTTACCACCAGATTTAGTCATTCTACAATGTTTACATACTTGAAAACATACTAGTCTGGGAATGTTACTTAGTAGAACACTAGTGTACTTGAGGCCCTAGGTTCATTCCCCAGCACTGCCAACAAAAAAGCAAATAACACCACCACAAAACATGAGGCAGGATCTATACATATTTTATACATGATATATATATATATATATATATATATATATATACATATATATACACATATACATATACATATATATATATATATACATATATTTTAAGACAAGGTCTCGATATGTAATCCAGGCTGGCCTTGAACTATAAGCTGGCCTTGAACTTGAGATCCTCCTGTCTTTTGGTTCCTGACTGCAGGTGTGTGTATACCACCAGGCAGGACATGCATTTCATCTGTCAATCAAATAAATAAATAAATAAAGGATATATTCTTTCCTTCCAGGGGGAAAGAGATTTGAATTACAATTGTGGCCACCCGGGTGTATTCTGAATCCATTAAAATTGAAGTTCTTGGTACTTTTCCTTTGCTTTGGCAGGATATTATTCTCCCAGATCTCAGTAGTATCTACCTCCAGCCCCATCTTTTGCTGAGATTTAGAATTAAAGAGTAGAATCTGCAGTCCAGCTAGGCCCCCAAATGATTGTTGTTTCCATGGAAACAGTTGAAGGCCTCTCAATTAAAACTGCCCCTGCAGGCTAGAAAGAGTAAGGATTAAAATGAGTTTGTCATTCTCCAAATTAAAGCTGGAGAGGACAAATGATCCATGAACCTACTGGTGGTTGGGTTCATAGTTTTTGGCCTTTATGTTAACGTTTCAGACACAAGGATGGATGCTTGCTTGTATGCTTTTGTGGTACCCAGACAATTGTCCTATTGTCCATTGAGCTCTTCATGTGCAGCAGCAGATCATGGAAGAGTATTTGGGAATAACATGATATTTGCTCACACTTGATTGTGAATCACAAAAAGCCCATTAAAAATGGTGAAATCAGCCAAGCACCGGGGGCTCTTGCCTATAGTGGTTGCAAATTAGGAGTCTGAGATAGGGAGGATTGAGGTTCAAGGACAGCTCTGGCAGAAAAGTTGTCAAGATCCCCTCTCAACCTATAGCTGGGTGCAGTGGTATACCTGTCATGCCAAGCTACAGAGGATCGTTGTTTCAGGACAGCCGGAAAAAGAAAAAGTTCAAGAGATCCCATCTCCACAGTGGGAAGCTGACTGCGGTAGTGTGTGTCTGTGATCCCAGCAATGAATGGAAACCTAAAGTAGGCAAATCAAAGTTCAGGTGCTAGGTAGAAACTTCCTAAATAAAATGCAACAAATCAAAGAAAGGCTGGATAAATGGGATCACATTAAACTACAGAGCTTCTGCATGGCAAAGACCTAGTTAGCAAGATAAATAGCCCACAGATTGGGAGACGATCTTCACTAGCTATGCACCAGACAAGGGGCTCATATCAAAAATATACCTAGAGCTAAAAAAATTAACCCCCCCCCATAACAAATCCTCAAAGAAACGACCACACCATTAATAAGTTAAAGAAGAGACTTCTCTGGAGAGGAAATAATAGCCAATAGACACATGAAGAAAGGTTTAACATCTTTGGCCATAAAAGAAATGCAAATAAAAACTACATTGACATTCCATCTCATCCCAGTTAGGATGGCCGTTACTAAGAAAACAAATAATAACAAATGCTGGCAGAGATGTGGCCAAAAGGGAATGCTACCACACTGTTGGTAGGAATGTAAACTGGTTCAACCACTGTGGAAAGCAGTATGGAGGCTCCTCAAAAGACTAAATATAGAGCTCCCCTATGACCAGCAATCCCATTCCGAGGCATTTACAATCCAAATGATCACAAACAAGGCCACACTAAAGCTACTAGCACAACTATGTTCATTGCAGCATGATTTACCATAGTTAAGATATAGAACAACTCAGATGTCCCTTAGTAGAAAATGTGGTATATATATACCCAATGGAATTCTCTGCTTACATCAGAAAGAATAACATCACCTCTTTCATAAGGAAAATGGAAAGACGTGAAAAAAATTGTATTAAACGAAGTAAGCCGGACCCAAAGAAACATAAGCTTCATGGTTTCCCTCATTTGTAATAATAGTCCCATCACAGGATCACAATTGCTCAAAAACTATGTACATATGACCATATAAATGATGCTAATAAAAATGAACTCCAAAATATGGAAATGAGGGTTTCTTGAAAAATGTACTGAGGTTATTTGTAATGAAGTTATTTGTTTTTTCTTTCTTTTTTCCCCCACTTTGGTTTATTCCCTGTTGTCACTATTTTTGATTTTTGCTGCCCTGTGTCTTGTATATATGTTTATCTGATTTGGGGAAGGAAAGGGCAGTAAAAGAATGGCGAAACAAAGGACCAAGGGTGAACAATGCAGCAGCGATACTCACAAGACATTATGTTGGAAATGAACTTTATTACTTGGGAGGAAGGGGAATCAGGGGGGACAGAAAGTGGGAGAAAACAAAGGGAGGGGTAACAATGCTTGACAAGAAATGTACTCATTACTTATGTAACTGTAATCCCTCTGTGTATATCACCTTTACAATAAAAGATACAAATACAAAAACACACAAATATACCCCACCACCACCACCACCACCAACAAACCCCCAAAGTTCACATGCTTAGCCATGTAGGGAGACCCTATCCTAAAAATAACCAGCAAGATGCAGGGGCTGGAGCCATGAGTCTGGTAGAGTGCCAGGCTAGCAAGCATGATGCCCTGAGTTCAAGTTATAGTAATGCCTTAAACAAAAGATTAGGGGCTGGGAAGGTGGCTTAGGGGTAGAGTGCTTGCCTTACATGCAGGAGGCCCTGGGTTCAATTCCTCAGCACCACATAAACAGAAAAAGCCAGAAGTGGTGCTGTGACTCAAGGTAGCTTTGAGCCAAAGAAGCTCAGGGTCAGTGTCCAGGCCTTGAATTCAAGCCAAACTCCAGGACTGGCAAAAAGAAAAAGAAAAAAGAACAAGATGAAATTATTGAATAATTCTAAATTAAAAGAAGCCTCATGGTCACTAAATCCTAACTTCCTATCCACTCAGTCCTTCCTAGAACACAATTGACAGCTACCTGTGAGCCAGGAGCCATATTTCTAAGGGTAGCTAAGACCTGGTGATATGAGAAATGTCTCTTAGGGCTGGGCACCAGTGGCTCACGCCTGTAATCCTAGCTACTCAGGAGGTTGAGATGTGAGGATCATGGTTCAAAGCAGCCTAGGAGGAAACTCTGTTAGACTCTTATCTCCAATTAACCATCAGAAAACCGGAAGTGGCGCTGTGGCTCAAGTGATAGAGCACTCACCTTGAGCTGAAGAACTGAGGGACAGGGCCAGGCCCAGAATTTAGGCCTCATGACTGAAAAAAAAAAAAAAAAGAAAGAAAGAAAAGAAAAGAAGAAAAAAAGAAATGCCTCTCAGATAAAACTTAGCTGGGCATAGGCTGTGTGTGGGGGCGTGCATCGCTGAAAACTCAGCTCTCAAGAGAATCACAGATTCAAAGCCTGCCTGAGCTATGCTGTGAGTTCCAGGCCAGCCCGATTTGACCTTGTTCCAGAGAAAGAAAAGGTGGAAGTGACATCTTTCTCCACTTCCTTCCCTGCTGCCTCATCTTCTGGTGCCATGTAAATCAAGGCTGTTTCTCTCATAATTTGTTCTCCCATAGTTAGCTTTTCAAATGTGAAGGATATTATCATACCTTCCAGTGGCA